>NW_027285362.1:0-2500 GCF_040894005.1 Engystomops pustulosus | reverse complement strand
TAATTCCCCGTTACCCGTTGTCACCATGGTAGGCGGGTTAGATACCATCGACAGTTGATAGGGCAGAAACCTGAATAGATCGTCGCCGTCACGGAGGACGTGCGATCGGCCCGAGGTCACCTAGAGTCGCCAAGTCTAGGACGGGGCTGGCGCCGCAGCGGGCCCGGAGACCCGCCGCGGACCAGGGCTCCCCGGATTGGTTTTAAGTCTGATAAATGCACGCCTTCCTGGAGGGCAGCGCTCTTGGGCACGTATTAGCTCTAGAATTGCCACAGTTATCCGAGTAGCACATCATCAATGCGGAACGATCAAAGGAACCATAACTGATTTAATGAGCCATTCGCAGTTTCACCGTAAAGAATAGTCAGTACTTAGACATGCATGGCTTAATCTTTAAAACAAGCATATACTACTGGCAGGATCAACCAGGTAGCCGAGCTCTGAGGGGTAGACTCTTGGAGTCAGGCTCCGTGAGCTAATGGGAACGCTCGTTGCTGCTGCTGCTACCGCAGCGCTTCTCCGCCGCCGGAGAAGACCTCGCAGACAACATTGGATGGAGCTTAGGGCAGGGGGGCAAGAAAGATGCTCTCGGTCCCTTCCAAGGACCCGAAAAAGCCTTCCCTTCCCCTCCCTCTCGCAGTCGCTGGCTTTCCCCACTCAGTTCAGCCAAGAAGTGGCGCTCGACTCTCACCTCCATCAGCACCTCCGAAGCTCGGACAGCTCCTGTAGGCTGCGCATAGAAGGAAAGCATTGGACGCTCAACTTCAGCACCTCGAGTGTCGGACAGCTCCACCACCACCTCTCCCACACTGTTAAGCGAGAGAGACGATAGGAGCCGTCGCGACGTACCCATGCAGCGCCGCCCGCCAACGCACAGAGGAGCGGAGGGGATCGGGCGCCAGGTCCGGGGGAAGGCTGGGAGGGAAGCTACGGCGCTGCTACCCAGCTTTCAACCCTGCGGGACCGGTGCTCCGCTCCTATCGCTCCGGCGAACAGGGTCCGCTACGCTTTCAACACCAGCGCCCGGCAGAGGGCTTGGAGAAGGCTCGCGCGGATCCTCGGTTCGGATCGCCTGGCTTCGCGGGAGCGGCCTTCGGCTAGGGCCGACGACGGCCGGACCGAGCAGATTTGGACCGGGGTGCGGGGCGAGTACCTGCCTCTCTCACGAAGGGAGTGTCACCGGTAAGAAGCCTCTTCCCACGTCTGCTTGCCGACTTACGCTCGCCCCGACGAGAGGCCCAACCGAAAGAGTGGAAAGGGGCAGAGATTTCCAGGGTCGCCCCACCAGGGATGCAATACCCCAGTGCAGACAGTCGGCCCTGCCCCGAACCTACTCGGTGGTTTGAAGGTTAACCTCTTGGGGAAAAGCAGCGATTCGCCTCGCGGTGCGTGCCTCCGCGGATCTAAACCCCCTCGATCGATGTGGGGCCAGAGGACCCCTTTTCCCCGTACGAAACTGTCAGCTCACCATGGGCTCGACGTCCGTGGGTCGGGGAGTTGAGCGCTTACGCGCGGCGGGACCTTATAACCTGCAGCGGCTGAGGAGCGAAGATTTCCAGGGTGGGCCCCCGGGGATGCCATACCCCGAGCAGCCTGTCGGCCCCGCTCCTAGCACGCTGGCAAGCAATGGAGTCTTCCCCGCGGCAGCCACCGCCCTCGCCCTAGCCTCGCCGTCGGTCGATGAAGAACGTCGTTCGCCCTCCTCTGGCTCGGGATTTGGAAACGGCCTGGCCTTCGCCTACTCCGTCGGGCAACTGCCTTCCGCCAGCCCCTTCCCTCGAATCCCCTTCTTCCATTTTAGACCCGATCAGGGGATTGGTCAGCCCAGCCCTGGGGTAAGAAGAGGGGTTGGGGTCGGTTCGGCTTCGGGTGCCCCGCTCGGCCAAAGTTTCCCCTCGCTTTGGAAGCACGCGAGGTCGCGGAGGGTGTCGGGGTTATTTTTTCGGCTCCCTGGCTTCGCGGGAGCGGCCTTCGGCTAGGGCCGAGGCCGTCCGGCCCGCGCAGATTTGGACCGGGGTCCGGGGCGAGTACCTGCCTCTCTCACGAAGGGAGTGTCACCGGTAAGAAGCCTCTTCCCACGTCTGCTTGCCGACTTACGCTCGCCCCGACGAGAGGCCCAACCGAAAGAGTGGAAAGGGGCAGAGATTTCCAGGGTCGCCCCACCAGGGATGCAATACCCCAGTGCAGACTGTCGGCCCTGCCCCGAACCTACTCGGTGGTTTGAAGGTTAACCTCTTGGGGAAAAGCAGCGATTCGCCTCGCGGTGCGTGCCTCCGCGGATCTAAACCCCCTCGATCGATGTGGGGCCAGAGGACCCCTTTTCCCCCGTACGAAACGGCCGGCTCACCATGGGCTCGACATCCGTGGGTCGGAGAGTTGAGCGCTTACGCGCGGCGGGACCTTATAACCTGCAGCGGCTGAGGAGCGAAGATTTCCAGGGTGGGCCCCCGGGATGCCATACCCCGAGCAGCCAGTCGGCCCCGCTCCTAGCGCGCTGACG
>NW_027285361.1:0-59767 GCF_040894005.1 Engystomops pustulosus | reverse complement strand
TTGCATCTCCTGGCATGCATTGGCATCCGCCCCCACAGGCTATTATGGCATCTGCTGGCATGCATTGGCATCCGCCCCACAGGCTATTATGGCATCTGCTGGCATGCATTGGCATCCGCCCCCACAGGCTATTATGGCATCTGCTGGCATGCATTGGCATCCGCCCGAGATCACAGGTCACTGTGATTATTGCATCTGCTGGCATGCATTGGCATCCGCCCCCACAGGCTATTATGGCATCTGCTGGCATGCATTGGCATCCGCCCCCACAGGCTATTATGGCATCTGCTGGCATGCATTGGCATCCGCCCCCACAGGCTATTATGGCATCTGCTGGCATGCATTGGCATCCGCCCCCACAGGCCTATTATGGCATCTGCTGGCATGCATTGGCATCCGCCCCCACAGGCTATTATGGCATCTGCTGGCATGCATTGGCATCCGCCTCCCACAGGCCTATTATGGCATCTGCTGGCATGCATTGGCATCCGCCCCCACAGGCCTATTATGGCATCTGCTGGCATGCATTGGCATCCGCCCCCACAGGCTATTATGGCATCTGCTGGCATGCATTGGCATCCCGCCCTCTCACTAGCGCATTATGGCATCTGCTGGCATGCATTGGCATCCGCCTCCCACAGGCTATTATGGCATCTGCTGGCATGCATTGGCATCCGCCTCCCACAGCCTATTATGGCATCTGCTGGCATGCATTGGCATCCGCCTCCCACAGGCTATTATGGCATCTGCTGGCATGCATTGGCATCCGCCCTCACAGGCTATTATGGCATCTGCTGGCATGCATTGGCATCCGCCCTCACAGCCTATTATTGCATCTCCTGGCATGCATTGGCATCCGCCCTCACAGGCTATTATTGCATCTCCTGGCATGCATTGGCATCCGCCCTCACAGGCTATTATTGCATCTCCTGGCATGCATTGGCATCCGCCCTCACAGGCTATTATTGCATCTCCTGGCATGCATTGGCATCTGCCCTCACAGGCTATTATTGCATCTCCTGGCATGCATTGGCATCCGCCCTCACAGGCTATTATTGCATCTCCTGGCATGCATTGGCATCTGCCCTCACAGGCTATTATTGCATCTCCTGGCATGCATTGGCATCTGCCCTCACAGGCTATTATTGCATCTCCTGGCATGCATTGGCATCTGCCCTCACAGGCTATAATTGCATCTCCTGGCATGCATTGGCATCCGCCCTCACAGGCTATTATTGCATCTCCTGGCATGCATTGGCATCTGCCCTCACAGGCTATTATGGCATCTCCTGGCATGCATTGGCATCTGCCCTCACAGGCTATTATGGCATCTCCTGGCATGCATTGGCATCTGCCCTCACAGGCTATTATGGCATCTGCTGGCATGCATTGGCATCTGCCCTCACAGGCTATTATGGCATCTGCTGGCATGCATTGGCATCTGCCCTCACAGGCTATTATTGCATCTCCTGGCATGCATTGGCATCCGCCCTCACAGGCTATTATTGCATCTCCTGGCATGCATTGGCATCTGCCCTCACAGGCTATTATGGCATCTCCTGGCATGCATTGGCATCTGCCCTCACAGGCTATTATGGCATCTCCTGGCATGCATTGGCATCTGCCCTCACAGGCTATTATGGCATCTCCTGGCATGCATTGGCATCCGCCCCCCACAGGCTATTATGGCATCTCCTGGCATGCATTGGCATCTGCCCTCACAGGCTATTATGGCATCTGCTGGCATGCATTGGCATCCGCCCCCCACAGGCTATTATGGCATCTGCTGAGCGTCTACCCCATGTGTCCAAAAGGTGCAAGGTGAATTTAACAAGTAAATTACAAAACCCTTCCCCAGGTACATACGGTTTTTGCTACAGACGTGCTGCATGGCCCAGACAGCCCAGAGCTGTACGCCCGGTGTACTGAAACAGGCCAGGAGAGGGAAGAAAGGGTTAAAAGACCTGCAAATAAGAGGAGAATATACGGAGTTAATATTACAATCTGTGAGTACTGAACCTGTATAGAGGACAAGCCTCCTAGTCACACCATGAGCCACTAGATCCTCACTAGAGGACAGATGCCCCGGATCTCAGGAGGTCACAGGGGGTCACCACGGGCTGCTGAACAACCACGTGACAAGGAGTCACTGGGGACATTGGCAGCCGATCACAGCAGGACACAATGACGAGGCGCTGGGTGTGACTGTCCAGCTACAAAATGTCTCTAAATATTCCTTATGGGATCAGCATCGAGTGCAAGGCAGAACATGACTGTATCTATGGGATGTGACACTGTCCCATATACACGTGGCCTGTATCTATGGGATGTGAGACTGTCCCATATACACGTGACCTGTATCTATGGGATGTGACACTGTCCCATATACACGTGACATGTATCTATGAGATGTGAGACTGTCCCATATACACGTGGCCTGTATCTATGGGATGTGACACTGTCCCATATACACGTGACCTGTATCTATGAGATGTGACACTGTCCCATATACACGTGACCTGTATCTATGAGATGTGACACTGTCCCATATACACGTGACCTGTATCTATGGGATGTGACACTGTCCCATATACACGTGACCTGTATCTATGGGATGTGACACTGTCCCATATACACGTGGCCTGTATCTATGAGATGTGACACTGTCCCATATACACGTGACCTGTATCTATGGGATGTGACACTGTCCCATATACACGTGACCTGTATCTATGGGATGTGACACTGTCCCATATACACGTTGCCTGTATCTATGAGATGTGAGACTGTCCCATATACACGTGACCTGTATCTATGGGATGTGACACTGTCCCATATACACGTGACCTGTATCTATGAGATGTGACACTGTCCCATATACACGTGACCTGTATCTATGAGATGTGACACTGTCCCATATACACGTGACCTGTATCTATGGGATGTGACACTGTCCCATATACACGTGACCTGTATCTATGGGATGTGACACTGTCCCATATACACGTTGCCTGTATCTATGAGATGTGAGACTGTCCCATATACACGTGACCTGTATCTATGGGATGTGACACTGTCCCATATACACGTGACATGTATCTATGGGATGTGAGACTGTCCCATATACACGTGACCTGTATCTATGGGATGTGACACTGTCCCATATACACGTGACCTGTATCTATGGGATGTGACACTGTCCCATATACACGTGACCTGTATCTATGGGATGTGACACTGTCCCATATACACGTGACCTGTATCTATGGGATGTGACACTGTCCCATATACACGTGACCTGTATCTATGGGATGTGACACTGTCCCATATACACGTGACCTGTATCTATGGGATGTGACACTGTCCCATATACACGTGACCTGTATCTATGGGATGTGACACTGTCCCATATACACGTGACATGTATCTATGAGATGTGAGACTGTCCCATATACACGTGACCTGTATCTATGGGATGTGACACTGTCCCATATACACGTGACCTGTATCTATGAGATGTGACACTGTCCCATATACACGTGACCTGTATCTATGGGATGTGACACTGTCCCATATACACGTGACCTGTATCTATGGGATGTGACACTGTCCCATATACACGTGACCTGTATCTATGGGATGTGACACTGTCCCATATACACGTGACATGTATCTATGAGATGTGAGACTGTCCCATATACACGTGACCTGTATCTATGGGATGTGACACTGTCCCATATACACGTGACCTGTATCTATGGGATGTGACACTGTCCCATATACACGTGACCTGTATCTATGGGATGTGACACTGTCCCATATACACGTGACCTGTATCTATGGGATGTGACACTGTCCCATATACACGTGACCTGTATCTATGGGATGTGACACTGTCCCATATACACGTGACCTGTATCTATGGGATGTGACACTGTCCCATATACACGTGACACGTATCTGTGAGATGTGAGACTGTCCCATATACACGTGACCTGTATCTATGGGATGTGACACTGTCCCATATACACGTGACCTGTATCTATGGGATGTGACACTGTCCCATATACACGTGACCTGTATCTATGGGATGTGACACTGTCCCATATACACGTGACCTGTATCTATGGGATGTGACACTGTCCCATATACACGTGACCTGTATCTATGGGATGTGACACTGTCCCATATACACGTGACCCGTATCTATGGGATGTGAGACTGTCCCATATACACGTGACCCGTATCTATGGGATGTGACACTGTCCCATATACACGTGACCCGTATCTATGGGATGTGAGACTGTCCCATATACACGTGACCCGTATCTATGGGATGTGACACTGTCCCATATACACGTGACCCGTATCTATGAGATGTGACACTGTCCCATATACACGTGACCTGTATCTATGGGATGTGACACTGTCCCATATACACGTGGCCTGTATCTATGGGATGTGACACTGTCCCATATACACGTGACCTGTATCTATGGGATGTGACACTGTCCCATATACACGTGACCTGTATCTATGGGATGTGACACTGTCCCATATACACGTGGCCTGTATCTATGGGATGTGACACTGTCCCATATACACGTGACCTGAATCTATGAGATGTGACACTGTCCCATATACACGTGGCCTGTATCTATGGGATGTGACACTGTCCCATATACACGTGGCCTGTATCTATGGGATGTGACACTGTCCCATATACACGTGGCCTGTATCTATGGGATGTGAGACTGTCCCATATACACGTGGCCTGTATCTATGGGATGTGAGACTGTCCCATATACACGTGACCCGTATCTATGAGATGTGACACTGTCCCATATACACGTGACCTGTATCTATGAGATGTGACACTGTCCCATATACACGTGACCTGTATCTATGAGATGTGACACTGTCCCATATACACGTGGCCTGTATCTATGGGATGTGACACTGTCCCATATACACGTGGCCTGTATCTATGGGATGTGACACTGTCCCATATACACGTGGCCTGTATCTATGAGATGTGACACTGTCCCATACACACGTGGCCTGTATCTATGAGATGTGACACTGTCCCATATACACGTGGCCTGTATCTATGAGATGTGACACTGTCCCATACACACGTGGCCTGTATCTATGAGATGTGACACTGTCCCATATACACGTGACCTGTATCTATGAGATGTGACACTGTCCCATATACACGTGGCCTGTATCTATGAGATGTGACACTGTCCCATACACACGTGGCCTGTATCTATGAGATGTGACACTGTCCCATATACACGTGGCCTGTATCTATGAGATGTGACACTGTCCCATACACACGTGGCCTGTATCTATGAGATGTGACACTGTCCCATATACACGTGGCCTGTATCTATGGGATGTGACACTGTCCCATATACACGTGACCTGTATCTATGAGACCTGCACAATAGCTGGGACATGTGTATAGGACCGGCCTCATGATGGAAGTGCTAGCGCTGCGCTGGTCTTAGGGCTGATACTCCGGCTCAGGGGGACGGCCGTGTGTTTATAGAGGTTCTCCCCAATCCTGTGACTGAGGATTCATAAGCTGGAATCCCACCACTGTGAGAACAGGACCCCCATAGATGAAGAGAAGAGGGACCCCGCTATCACTAATGGGGGAGAACACGTCCTCCTCTCCATTCAATTCTACAAGAGACCAAAGAACATGGGGCCCGGCTCCAGGACATCCACTGATCAGGAAGTTACGGCCTCTCATTAGGGAGGGACAAGTGCTGGAACGTTCTGCCGGACTCCTCTGACACCATGTGGTCTGCCAATGATTAGCGCGCACCGATAATATACACAGAGGACATTCCTCACCTGTAGGCCACCATCTCACATTCTGGTGTCGGCCAACCCAGTATAGCAGAATGCTGGAAGACAGACAGGACAAGAATGAAAGGGTTAATAATGGTGAGGCGTCCGGCGAGAGCCGCACAATACACAGATATCCAGGATTCCTTATAGTGAAGGTTGTAAGATCGGCACATACAGAAACACTCACCAGCTCCTCCAGCAGCGAATGTCTTAAGTCCAAGCTCAAGGTCCACGTGTCTTCTCCACGGGACACGAGATGCGCGATGATCCCAGCAGCAAAGTAACTGACCTCCACCTCCACGCTGTGCAGGAGCTTACTGATCTGATCTATGAAGTCCTTCCACATCAGCTCCAAGTGCAGCTCCTTCACCTCCGCGATATTGTTCTGCAAGTAACAGAGACACGGATAAAGGGCGAACCAAGTACTGGACCCCACAGACCAAGACCCCCCCTAGTGCTACAAGTACTGGACCCCATAGACCAAGACCCCCCCTAGTGCTACAAGTACTGGACGCCATAGACTGTATCACCCCCCTAGTGCTACAAGTACTGGACGCCATAGACTGTATCCCCCCCCCTAGTGCTACAAGTACTGGACCCCATAGACCAAGACCCCCCCTAGTGCTACAAGTACTGGACGCCATAGACTGTATCACCCCCCTAGTGCTACAAGTACTGGACGCCATAGACTGTATCCCCCCCCCTAGTGCTACAAGTACTGGACGCCATAGACCAAGACCCCCCCCTAGTGCTACAAGTACTGGACCCCATAGACCAAGACCCCCCCCTAGTGCTACAAGTACTGGACGCCATAGACCAAGACCCCCCCCTAGTGCTACAAGTACTGGACCCCATAGACCAAGACCCCCCTAGTGCTACAAGTACTGGACCCCATAGACCAAGACCCCCCCCTAGTGCTACAAGTACTGGACCCCATAGACCAAGACCCCCCTAGTGCTACAAGTACTGGACCCCATAGACCAAGACCCCCCCCTAGTGCTACAAGTACTGGATCCCATAGACCAAGACCCCCCCTAGTGCTACAAGTACTGGACGCCACAGACCAAGACCCCCCTAGTGCTACAAGTACTGGACGCCACAGACCAAGACCCCCCCTAGTGCTACAAGTACTGGACGCCACAGACCAAGACCCCCCCTAGTGCTACAAGTACTGGACCCCATAGACCAAGACCCCCCCTAGTGCTACAAGTACTGGACCCCATAGACCAAGACCCCCCCTAGTGCTACAAGTACTGGACCCCATAGACCAAGACCCCCCCTAGTGCTACAAGTACTGGACCCCATAGACCAAGACCCCCCCCTAGTGCTACAAGTACTGGACGCCATAGACTGTATCCCCCCCCTAGTGCTACAAGTACTGGACCCCATAGACCAAGACCCCCCCCCTAGTGCTACAAGTACTGGACCCCACAGACCAAGACCCCCCCCCTAGTGCTACAAGTACTGGACCCCATAGACCAAGACCCCCCCCCCTAGTGCTACAAGTACTGGACCCCACAGACCAAGACCCCCCCCCCTAGTGCTACAAGTACTGGACCCCATAGACCAAGACCCCCCCCCCTAGTGCTACAAGTACTGGACCCCATAGACCAAGACCCCCCCTAGTGCTACAAGTACTGGACGCCATAGACTGTATCACCCCCCTAGTGCTACAAGTACTGGACCCCATAGACCAAGACCCCCCCTAGTGCTACAAGTACTGGACCCCATAGACCAAGACCCCCCCTAGTGCTACAAGTACTGGACCCCATAGACCAAGACCCCCCTAGTGCTACAAGTACTGGACCCCACAGACTGTATCCCCCCCCTAGTGCTACAAGTACTGGACCCCATAGACCAAGACCCCCCCCTAGTGCTACAAGTACTGGACGCCATAGACTGTATCCCCCCCCCTAGTGCTACAAGTACTGGACCCCATAGACCAAGACCCCCCCCTAGTGCTACAAGTACTGGACCCCATAGACCAAGACCCCCCTAGTGCTACAAGTACTGGACGCCACAGACCAAGACCCCCCCTAGTGCTACAAGTACTGGACGCCACAGACCAAGACCCCCCCTAGTGCTACAAGTACTGGACGCCATAGACTGTATCACCCCCCTAGTGCTACAAGTACTGGACCCCATAGACCAAGACCCCCCCTAGTGCTACAAGTACTGGACCCCATAGACCAAGACCCCCCCTAGTGCTACAAGTACTGGACCCCATAGACCAAGACCCCCCTAGTGCTACAAGTACTGGACCCCACAGACTGTATCCCCCCCCTAGTGCTACAAGTACTGGACCCCATAGACCAAGACCCCCCCCTAGTGCTACAAGTACTGGACGCCATAGACTGTATCCCCCCCCCTAGTGCTACAAGTACTGGACCCCATAGACCAAGACCCCCCCCTAGTGCTACAAGTACTGGACCCCATAGACCAAGACCCCCCTAGTGCTACAAGTACTGGACGCCACAGACCAAGACCCCCCCTAGTGCTACAAGTACTGGACGCCATAGACTGTATCCCCCCCCTAGTGCTACAAGTACTGGACCCCATAGACCAAGACCCCCCCCCCCCTAGTGCTACAAGTACTGGACCCCACAGACCAAGACCCCCCCCCCTAGTGCTACAAGTACTGGACCCCATAGACCAAGACCCCCCCCCCCCCCTAGTGCTACAAGTACTGGACCCCACAGACCAAGACCCCCCCCCTAGTGCTACAAGTACTGGACCCCATAGACCAAGACCCCCCTAGTGCTACAAGTACTGGACGCCATAGACTGTATCACCCCCCTAGTGCTACAAGTACTGGACGCCATAGACTGTATCACCCCCCTAGTGCTACAAGTACTGGACCCCACAGACCAAGACCCCCCTAGTGCTACAAGTACTGGACCCCACAGACCAAGACCCCCCCTAGTGCTACAAGTACTGGACCCCACAGACCAAGACCCCCCTAGTGCTACAAGTACTGGACCCCATAGACCAAGACCCCCCCTAGTGCTACAAGTACTGGACCCCACAGACCAAGACCCCCCCTAGTGCTACAAGTACTGGACCCCATAGACCAAGACCCCCCCTAGTGCTACAAGTAGTGTACTGCACATCTGTTCCCAGTATGTCGCTCTGTGCGCCTGTCTATGAGGGGCCTATGTACGACCCGTGTATCGCTCTGTGCGCCTGTCTATGAGGGGCCTATGTACGGCCCGTGTATCGCTCTGTGCGCCTGTCTATGAGGGGCCTATGTACGGCCCGTGTATCGCTCTGTGCGCCTGTCTATGAGGGGCCTATGTACGGCCCGTGTATCGCTCTGTGCGCCTGTCTATGGGGGGCCTATGTACGGCCCGTGTATCGCTCTGTGCGCCTGTCTATGGGGGGCCTATGTACGGCCCGTGTATCGCTCTGTGCGCCTGTCTATGGGGGGCCTATGTACGGCCCGTGTGTCGCTCTGTGCGCCTGTCTATGAGGGGCCTATGTACGGCCCGTGTATCGCTCTGTGCGCCTGTCTATGGGGGGCCTATGTACGGCCCGTGTATCGCTCTGTGCGCCTGTCTATGGGGGGCCTATGTACGGCCCGTGTATCGCTCTGTGCGCCTGTCTATGAGGGGCCTATGTACGGCCCGTGTATCGCTCTGTGCGCCTGTCTATGGGGGGCCTATGTACGGCCCGTGTATCGCTCTGTGCGTCTGTCTATGGGGGGCCTATGTACGGCCCGTGTATCGCTCTGTGCGCCTGTCTATGGGGGGCCTATGTACGGCCCGTGTGTCGCTCTGTGCGCCTGTCTATGAGGGGCCTATGTACGGCCCGTGTATCGCTCTGTGCGCCTGTCTATGAGGGGCCTATGTACGGCCCGTGTATCGCTCTGTGCGCCTGTCTATGGGGGGCCTATGTACGGCCCGTGTATCGCTCTGTGCGCCTGTCTATGAGGGGCCTATGTACGGCCCGTGTATCGCTCTGTGCGCCTGTCTATGGGGGGCCTATGTACGGCCCGTGTATCGCTCTGTGCGCCCGTCTATGGGGGGCCTATGTACGGCCCGTGTATCGCTCTGTGCGCCCGTCTATGAGGGGCCTATGTACGGCCCGTGTATCGCTCTGTGCGCCCGTCTATGAGGGGCCTATGTACGGCCCGTGTATCGCTCTGTGCGCCCGTCTATGAGGGGCCTATGTACGGCCCGTGTATCGCTCTGTGCGCCCGTCTATGGGGGGCCTATGTACGGCCCGTGTATCGCTCTGTGCGCCTGTCTATGGGGGGCCTATGTACGGCCCGTGTATCGCTCTGTGCGCCTGTCTATGGGGGGCCTATGTACGGCCCGTGTGTCGCTCTGTGCGCCTGTCTATGGGGGGCCTATGTACGGCCCGTGTATCGCTCTGTGCGCCTGTCTATGGGGGGCCTATGTACGGCCCGTGTATCGCTCTGTGCGCCTGTCTATGGGGGGCCTATGTACGGCCCGTGTATCGCTCTGTGCGCCTGTCTATGGGGGGCCTATGTACGGCCCGTGTATCGCTCTGTGCGCCTGTCTATGGGGGGCCTATGTACGGCCCGTGTATCGCTCTGTGCTCCTGTCTATGAGGGGCCTATGTACGGCCCGTGTATCGCTCTGTGCGCCTGTCTATGAGGGGCCTATGTACGGCCCGTGTATCGCTCTGTGCGCCTGTCTATGGGGGGCCTATGTACGGCCCGTGTATCGCTCTGTGCGCCTGTCTATGGGGGGCCTATGTACGGCCCGTGTATCGCTCTGTGCGCCTGTCTATGGGGGGCCTATGTACGGCCGTGTATCGCTCTGTGCGCCTGTCTATGAGGGGCCTATGTACGGCCCGTGTATCGCTCTGTGCGCCTGTCTATGAGGGGCCTATGTACGGCCCGTGTATCGCTCTGTGCGCCTGTCTATGGGGGGCCTATGTACGGCCCGTGTATCGCTCTGTGCGCCTGTCTATGAGGGGCCTATGTACGGCCCGTGTATCGCTCTGTGCGCCTGTCTATGGGGGGCCTATGTACGGCCCGTGTGTCGCTCTGTGCGCCTGTCTATGGGGGGCCTATGTACGGCCCGTGTATCGCTCTGTGCGCCTGTCTATGGGGGGCCTATGTACGGCCCGTGTATCGCTCTGTGCGCCTGTCTATGGGGGGCCTATGTACGGCCCGTGTATCGCTCTGTGCGCCTGTCTATGGGGGGCCTATGTACGGCCCGTGTATCGCTCTGTGCGCCTGTCTATGGGGGGCCTATGTACGGCCCGTGTATCGCTCTGTGCGCCTGTCTATGGGGGGCCTATGTACGGCCCGTGTATCGCTCTGTGCGCCTGTCTATGGGGGGCCTATGTACGGCCCGTGTATCGCTCTGTGCGCCTGTCTATGGGGGGCCTATGTACGGCCCGTGTGTCGCTCTGTGCGCCCGTCTATGGGGGGCCTATGTACGGCCCGTGTGTCGCTCTGTGCGCCCGTCTATGAGGGGCCTATGTACGGCCCGTGTGTCGCTCTGTGCGCCCGTCTATGGGGGGCCTATGTACGGCCCGTGTATCGCTCTGTGCGCCTGTCTATGGGGGGCCTATGTACGGCCCGTGTGTCGCTCTGTGCGCCTGTCTATGGGGGGCCTATGTACGGCCCGTGTATCGCTCTGTGCGCCTGTCTATGGGGGGCCTATGTACGGCCCGTGTATCGCTCTGTGCGTCTGTCTATGGGGGGCCTATGTACGGCCCGTGTATCGCTCTGTGCGCCTGTCTATGGGGGGCCTATGTACGGCCCGTGTGTCGCTCTGTGCGCCTGTCTATGAGGGGCCTATGTACGGCCCGTGTATCGCTCTGTGCGCCTGTCTATGGGGGGCCTATGTACGGCCCGTGTGTCGCTCTGTGCGCCTGTCTATGGGGGGCCTATGTACGGCTCGTGTATCGCTCTGTGCGCCTGTCTATGGGGGGCCTATGTACGGCCCGTGTATCGCTCTGTGCGCCTGTCTATGAGGGGCCTATGTACGGCCCGTGTATCGCTCTGTGCGCCTGTCTATGGGGGGGCCTATGTACGGCCCGTGTATCGCTCTGTGCGCCTGTCTATGGGGGGCCTATGTACGGCCCGTGTATCGCTCTGTGCGCCTGTCTATGGGGGGGCCTATGTACGGCCCGTGTATCGCTCTGTGCGCCTGTCTATGGGGGGCCTATGTACGGCCCGTGTATCGCTCTGTGCGCCTGTCTATGGGGGGGCCTATGTACGGCCCGTGTATCGCTCTGTGCGCCTGTCTATGGGGGGCCTATGTACGGCCCGTGTATCGCTCTGTGCGCCTGTCTATGGGGGGGCCTATGTACGGCCCGTGTATCGCTCTGTGCGCCTGTCTATGGGGGGCCTATGTACGGCCCGTGTATCGCTCTGTGCGCCTGTCTATGGGGGGCCTATGTACGGCCCGTGTATCTATATACCTATATACGCCATCACATACAGAGAAGAGTCCGTTCTCACCAGTAATCCCAGGACCTTCTGCTGGATGGAAGATTCCGATGGAAAGGTCTGAGGAAAGAAAAGAAGGAACAGCGGGAAATGTCTGAGGATTGTGGGTAATTTCATTCTATAGGTTCCCCCCCGTGTGATGTATATATCACCTATGTACAGGGCCGCGCCTTACCTCCAGGACCTTCATGAAGAGCTCCAGGCCTTGGTTCTCTATGAAGTGTCGGCACGTGGTGGGCGATTCATCCGTCAGATTCCACAACGCGCTGAGAGTGAATTTCAAGGTGGTGTCCACGAGGCTCTGACCCGTCTTCTGCCGCACAATCTGAAGAAGTTGCTAAGAAAGATAAAATGATTTCTTTATTTACACACAAAAAATACTCGGCAGCGCCCCCCCCCCCCCACCTTGCCCCTGCCGGGCACCGGCAACACCCCCCCCCCCTGCCAGCCCCACTATAGGCGCCCCGCCCCCTTGCCCCTGCCGGGCACTATAGGCGCCCCGCCCCCTTGCCGGGCACTGGCGGCACCACCCAACTCCCCCGCCCCCCCCTGCCGGGCATTATAAGCGCCCCGCCCCCTTGCCCCTGCCGGGCACTGGCGGCACCACCCAACTCCCCCCCCCCTGCTGGGCACTATAGGCGCCCCCCCCCCCCCTGCCAGGCACTGGCGGCACCACCCAACTCCCCCCCCCCTGCCGTGCACTATAAGCACCCCCCCCCCTGCCAGGCACTGGCGGCACCACCCAACTCCCCCCCCCCCGCCGGGCACTATAAGCACCCCCCCCCCCCTGCCAGGCACTGGCGGCACCACCCAACTCCCCCCCCCCTGCCGGGCACTATAAGCACCCCCCCCCCTGCCAGGCACTGGCGGCACCACCCAACTCCCCCCCCCGCCGGGCACTATAAGCGCCCCACCCCCCTGCCAGGCACTGGCGGCACCACCCAACTCCCCCCCCGCCGGGCACTATAAGCGCCCCCCCGCCACCAATAAAACAAGAAACACTTAGAAAATGTTTGGAAATTAAGATGTAAAATAGTCAGCGAATCACATTTCTAGTAAAGACACTCACCCGCACAATGAAGAGCTCGGCGCCGAGCTGTGCCGTCTGTTCTGTGGAGAGCTGTCACACAACCAACATGCGTTACTTATACATTGTATACCCCACATGTCACTGTACATTGTATACCCCACATGTCACTATACATTGTATACCCCACATGTCACTAATACATTGTATACCCCACATGTCACTATACATTGTATACCCCACGTGTCACTATACATTGTATACCCCACATGTCACTATACATTGTATACCCCACATGTCACTATACATTGTATACCCCACGCATCACCAATACATTGTATACCCCACGCGTCACCAATACATTGTATACCCCACGCGTCACCAATACATTGTATACCCCACGTGTCACTATACATTCTATACCCCACATGTCACTATACATTGTATACCCCACGCGTCACTAATACATTGTATACCCCACGCGTCACCAATACATTGTATACCCCACGTGTCACTATACATTGTATACCCCACATGTCACTATACATTGTATACCCCACGCGTCACTAATACATTGTATACCCCACATGTCACTATACATTGTATACCCCACGCGTTACCAATACATTGTATACCCCACGCGTTACTTATACATTGTATACCCCACGTCACTATACATTGTATACCCCACGCGTTACCAATACATTGTATACCCCACGCGTTACTTATACATTGTATACCCCACATGTCACTAATACATTGTATACCCCACGTGTCACTATACATTGTATACCCCACATGTCACTATACATTGTATACCCCACGCGTTACCAATACATTGTATACCCCACGCGTTACTTATACATTGTATACCCCACGTCACTATACATTGTATACCCCACGCGTTACCAATACATTGTATACCCCACACGTTACTTATACATTGTATACCCCACATGTCACTAATACATTGTATACCCCACGTGTCACTATACATTGTATACCCCACGCATCACCAATACATTGTATACCCCACGCGTTACTTATACATTGTATACCCCACATGTCACTATACATTGTATACCCCACATGTCACTATACATTGTATACCCCACGCATCACCAATACATTGTATACCCCACGCATCACCAATACATTGTATACCCCACGCGTTACTTATACATTGTATACCCCACGCGTTACTTATACATTGTATACCCCACGTGTCACTATACATTGTATACCCCACGTGTCACTATACATTGTATACCCCACATGTCACTATACATTGTATACCCCACGCGTTACTTATACATTGTATACCCCACGTGTCACTATACATTGTATACCCCACGCGTTACTTATACATTGTATACCCCACATGTCACTATACATTGTATACCCCACGCGTTACCAATACATTGTATACCCCACGCGTTACCAATACATTGTATACCCCACGCGTTACTTATACATTGTATACCCCACGTGTCACTATACATTGTATACCCCACATGTCACTATACATTGTATACCCCACATGTCACTATACATTCTATATGGTCACTACATGAGAAAGATCCTGTGATGGGAGCAGGAAGGATCCTTACATCCCCATGAGATGCGTCTGCTAGTAACTTACTCTCACAACCCACTGAATATACATGCACGCTCAGTCCTGAGTGGTGTGCGTGTGCGTAGAGGAGGAAAAGCTGGGAACCAGAGGAGGGCTCAGCAGCTGGTGCTTATACTTACAGGGTAAGGCTACATTCACACACATGTATGGGGGGCGTATATACGGCCGATATACGTCCCCCAGACATTTCTATGGGCTCACGGCCCTGTCTTTTCCCGTGATACGGCGCTGTATCTCCCTATGGAGAGGGGCGGGGGTGAGCAGCGTTCATCCCCTGCCCCTCTCCGCAGCGCCGATGTATGCCCGCCGTACTACGGTATAGTGGGCATACATAGTGTGAATGTAGCCTAACACTGGTAAATCATCAGGATATCTCGATCTGTACTTACTGGTGACTAGAGATGAGTGGACCTTAACTTCAGGTCCGGTGTCCCCTGTTTTGGCAGCGCCGCCTGACCTGGACATGTTGCTTGATGGGCGGCCAATCAGACATGTCTAGTTGCTAGGAGTGTAATGATGGCGATCAAGCAGCAGGTCTGGTCAGGCTGCGTCCACACGTTCAGTTTTTCAGATGCAGTTTTTGATTCCCAAACCCGGAGTGGAGTGAAAATAGAGGAGGAGCGGCTCTTCCTAACAATAATCCTCACCCACTGTGACCCAAACCTGCACCTGAAAACCGGACCATGTGGCTGAAGCTCAGGTCCGCTCATCTCTACTAGAGAAAGTCTCTTTATAGCACAGACATAAGTTATACACTCACCGGCCACTTTATTAGGTCCACCATGCTAGTATCGGGTTGGACCTCCTTTTGCCTTCAGAACTGCCTCAATTCTTCGTGGCATAGATACAACAAGGTGCTGGAAGCTCCTCAGAGATTTTGCTCCATAGTGACATGATGGCATCACACAGTTGCCGCAGATTTGTCGGCTGCACATCCATGATGCGAATCTCCCGTTCCACCACATCCCAAAGATGCTCTATTGGATTGAGATCTGGTGACTGTGGAGCCATTTGTGTCCAGTGACCTCATTGTCATGTTCAAGAAACCAGTCTGAGATGATTTCAGCTTTATGACATGGCGCATTATCCTGCTGAAAGTAGCCATCAGATGTTACAGGGTACATTGTGCTCATAAAGGGATGGACATGGTCAGCAACAACACCATGACACCACCACCACCAGCCTGAGCCGCTGATACAAGGCAGGATGGATCCATGACACCACCACCACCAGCCTGAGCCGCTGATACAAGGCAGGATGGATCCATGACACCACCACCACCAGCCTGACCCGCTGATACAAGGCAGGATGGATCCATGACACCACCACCACCAGCCTGAGCCGCTGATACAAGGCAGGATGGATCCATGACACCACCACCACCAGCCTGACCGCTGATACAAGGCAGGATGGATCCATGACACCACCACCACCAGCCTGACCCGCTGATACAAGGCAGGATGGATCCATGACACCACCACCACCAGCCTGACCCGCTGATACAAGGCAGGATGGATCCATGACACCAGCACCGACAGCCTGAGCCGCTGATACAAGGCAGGATGGATCCATGACACCAGCACCACCAGCCTGAGCCGCTGATACAAGGCAGGATGGATCCATGACACCAGCACCACCAGCCTGACCCGCTGATACAAGGCAGGATGGATCCATGACACCAGCACCACCAGCCTGACCCGCTGATACAAGGCAGGATGGATCCATGACACCACCACCACCAGCCTGAGCCGCTGATACAAGGCAGGATGGATCCATGACACCACCACCACCAGCCTGACCCGCTGATACAAGGCAGGATGGATCCATGACACCAGCACCACCAGCCTGAGCCGCTGATACAAGGCAGGAGGGATCCATGACACCACCACCACCAGCCTGAGCAGCTGATACAAGGCAGGATGGATCCATGACACCACCACCACCAGCCTGACCCGCTGATACAAGGCAGGATGGATCCATGACACCACCACCAGCCTGAGCCGCTGATACAAGGCAGGATGGATCCATGACACCACCACCACCAGCCTGAGCCGCTGATACAAGGCAGGATGGATCCATGACACCACCACCACCAGCCTGAGCCGCTGATACAAGGCAGGATGGATCCATGACACCACCACCACCAGCCTGAGCCGCTGATACAAGGCAGGATGGATCCATGACACCACCAGCACCAGCCTGACCCGCTGATACAAGGCAGGATGGATCCATGACACCACCACCACCAGCCTGACCCGCTGATACAAGGCAGGATGGATCCATGACACCACCAGCACCAGCCTGAGCCGCTGATACAAGGCAGGATGGATCCATGACACCAGCACCACCAGCCTGAGCCGCTGATACAAGGCAGGATGGATCCATGACACCACCACCACCAGCCTGACCCGCTGATACAAGGCAGGATGGATCCATGACACCACCACCAGCCTGAGCCGCTGATACAAGGCAGGATGGATCCATGACACCAGCACCACCAGCCTGAGCCGCTGATACAAGGCAGGATGGATCCATGACACCACCACCAGCCTGACCCGCTGATACAAGGCAGGATGGATCCATGACACCAGCACCACCAGCCTGAGCCGCTGATACAAGGCAGGATGGATCCATGACACCAGCACCACCAGCCTGAGCCGCTGACACAAGGCAGGATGGATCCATGACACCAGCACCACCAGCCTGACCCGCTGATACAAGGCAGGATGGATCCATGACACCACCACCACCAGCCTGAGCCGCTGATACAAGGCAGGATGGATCCATGACACCAGCACCACCAGCCTGAGCCGCTGATACAAGGCAGGATGGATCCATGACACCACCACCACCAGCCTGAGCCGCTGATACAAGGCAGGATGGATCCATGACACCACCACCACCAGCCTGAGCCGCTGATACAAGGCAGGATGGATCCATGACACCAGCACCACCAGCCTGAGCCGCTGATACAAGGCAGGATGGATCCATGACACCAGCACCACCAGCCTGAGCCGCTGATACAAGGCAGGATGGATCCATGACACCAGCACCACCAGCCTGAGCCGCTGATACAAGGCAGGATGGATCCATGACACCAGCACCACCAGCCTGAGCCGCTGATACAAGGCAGGATGGATCCATGACACCACCACCACCAGCCTGAGCCGCTGATACAAGGCAGGATGGATCCATGACACCACCACCACCAGCCTGAGCCGCTGATACAAGGCAGGATGGATCCATGACACCACCACCACCAGCCTGAGCCGCTGATACAAGGCAGGATGGATCCATGACACCACCACCACCAGCCTGAGCCGCTGATACAAGGCAGGATGGATCCATGACACCACCAGCACCAGCCTGACCCGCTGATACAAGGCAGGATGGATCCATGACACCACCACCACCAGCCTGACCCGCTGATACAAGGCAGGATGGATCCATGACACCACCAGCACCAGCCTGAGCCGCTGATACAAGGCAGGATGGATCCATGACACCAGCACCACCAGCCTGAGCCGCTGATACAAGGCAGGATGGATCCATGACACCACCACCACCAGCCTGACCCGCTGATACAAGGCAGGATGGATCCATGACACCACCACCAGCCTGAGCCGCTGATACAAGGCAGGATGGATCCATGACACCAGCACCACCAGCCTGAGCCGCTGATACAAGGCAGGATGGATCCATGACACCACCACCAGCCTGACCCGCTGATACAAGGCAGGATGGATCCATGACACCAGCACCACCAGCCTGAGCCGCTGATACAAGGCAGGATGGATCCATGACACCACCACCACCAGCCTGAGCCGCTGATACAAGGCAGGATGGATCCATGACACCAGCACCACCAGCCTGAGCCGCTGACACAAGGCAGGATGGATCCATGACACCAGCACCACCAGCCTGACCCGCTGATACAAGGCAGGATGGATCCATGACACCACCACCACCAGCCTGAGCCGCTGATACAAGGCAGGATGGATCCATGACACCAGCACCACCAGCCTGAGCCGCTGATACAAGGCAGGATGGATCCATGACACCACCACCACCAGCCTGAGCCGCTGATACAAGGCAGGATGGATCCATGACACCACCACCACCAGCCTGAGCCGCTGATACAAGGCAGGATGGATCCATGACACCAGCACCACCAGCCTGAGCCGCTGATACAAGGCAGGATGGATCCATGACACCAGCACCACCAGCCTGAGCCGCTGATACAAGGCAGGATGGATCCATGACACCAGCACCACCAGCCTGAGCCGCTGATACAAGGCAGGATGGATCCATGACACCAGCACCACCAGCCTGAGCCGCTGATACAAGGCAGGATGGATCCATGACACCACCACCACCAGCCTGACCCGCTGATACAAGGCAGGATGGATCCATGACACCAGCACCACCAGCCTGACCCGCTGATACAAGGCAGGATGGATCCATGACACCACCACCACCAGCCTGAGCCGCTGATACAAGGCAGGATGGATCCATGACACCACCACCACCAGCCTGAGCCGCTGATACAAGGCAGGATGGATCCATGACACCACCACCACCAGCCTGAGCCGCTGATACAAGGCAGGATGGATCCATGACACCAGCACCACCAGCCTGACCCGCTGATACAAGGCAGGATGGATCCATGACACCAGCACCACCAGCCTGAGCCGCTGATACAAGGCAGGATGGATCCATGACACCACCACCACCAGCCTGAGCCGCTGATACAAGGCAGGATGGATCCATGACACCAGCACCACCAGCCTGAGCCGCTGATACAAGGCAGGATGGATCCATGACACCAGCACCACCAGCCTGACCCGCTGATACAAGGCAGGATGGATCCATGACACCACCACCACCAGCCTGACCCGCTGATACAAGGCAGGATGGATCCATGACACCACCACCACCAGCCTGACCCGCTGATACAAGGCAGGATGGATCCATGACACCAGCACCACCAGCCTGACCCGCTGATACAAGGCAGGATGGATCCATGACACCACCACCACCAGCCTCACCCGCTGATACAAGGCAGGATGGATCCATGACACCACCACCACCAGCCTGAGCCGCTGATACAAGGCAGGATGGATCCATGACACCAGCACCACCAGCCTGAGCCGCTGATACAAGGCAGGATGGATCCATGACACCACCACCACCAGCCTGACCCGCTGATACAAGGCAGGATGGATCCATGACACCAGCACCACCAGCCTGACCCGCTGATACAAGGCAGGATGGATCCATGACACCACCACCACCAGCCTGAGCCGCTGATACAAGGCAGGATGGATCCATGACACCACCACCACCAGCCTGACCCGCTGATACAAGGCAGGATGGATCCATGACACCACCACCAGCCTGAGCCGCTGATACAAGGCAGGATGGATCCATGACACCACCACCACCAGCCTGAGCCGCTGATACAAGGCAGGATGGATCCATGACACCAGCACCACCAGCCTGAGCCACTGATACAAGGCAGGATGGATCCATGACACCACCACCACCAGCCCGACCCGCTGATACAAGGCAGGATGGATCCATGACACCACCACCAGCCTGAGCCGCTGATACAAGGCAGGATGGATCCATGACACCAGCACCACCAGCCTGAGCCGCTGATACAAGGCAGGATGGATCCATGACACCACCACCACCAGCCTGAGCCGCTGATACAAGGCAGGATGGATCCATGACACCACCACCACCAGCCTGACCCGCTGATACAAGGCAGGATGGATCCATGACACCACCACCAGCCTGACCCGCTGATACAAGGCAGGATGGATCCATGACACCAGCACCACCAGCCTGAGCCGCTGATACAAGGCAGGATGGATCCATGACACCAGCACCACCAGCCTGAGCCGCTGATACAAGGCAGGATGGATCCATGACACCACCACCACCAGCCTGAGCCGCTGATACAAGGCAGGATGGATCCATGACACCACCACCACCAGCCTGAGCCGCTGATACAAGGCAGGATGGATCCATGACACCACCACCAGCCTGAGCCGCTGATACAAGGCAGGATGGATCCATGACACCACCACCACCAGCCTGAGCCGCTGATACAAGGCAGGATGGATCCATGACACCACCACCACCAGCCTGAGCCGCTGATACAAGGCAGGATGGATCCATGACACCACCACCACCAGCCTGACCCGCTGATACAAGGCAGGATGGATCCATGACACCACCACCACCAGCCTGACCCGCTGATACAAGGCAGGATGGATCCATGACACCACCACCACCAGCCTGACCCGCTGATACAAGGCAGGATGGATCCATGACACCACCACCACCAGCCTGAGCCGCTGATACAAGGCAGGATGGATCCATGACACCACCACCACCAGCCTGAGCCGCTGATACAAGGCAGGATGGATCCATGACACCACCACCACCAGCCTGAGCCGCTGATACAAAGCAGGATGGATCCATGACACCACCACCACCAGCCTGAGCCGCTGATACAAAGCAGGATGGATCCATGACACCACCACCACCAGCCTGAGCCGCTGATACAAGGCAGGATGGATCCATGACACCAGCACCACCAGCCTGAGCCACTGATACAAGGCAGGATGGATCCATGACACCACCACCACCAGCCTGAGCCGCTGATACAAGGCAGGATGGATCCATGACACCACCACCACCAGCCTGACCCGCTGATACAAGGCAGGATGGATCCATGACACCACCACCACCAGCCTGAGCCGCTGATACAAGGCAGGATGGATCCATGACACCACCACCACCAGCCTGACCCGCTGATACAAGGCAGGATGGATCCATGACACCACCACCACCAGCCTGACCTGCTGATACAAGGCAGGATGGATCCATGACACCACCACCACCAGCCTGAGCCGCTGATACAAGGCAGGATGGATCCATGACACCACCACCACCAGCCTGACCCGCTGATACAAGGCAGGATGGATCCATGACACCAGCACCACCAGCCTGACCCGCTGATACAAGGCAGGATGGATCCATGACACCAGCACCACCAGCCTGACCCGCTGATACAAGGCAGGATGGATCCATGACACCACCGCCACCAGCCTGAGCCGCTGATACAAGGCAGGATGGATCCATGACACCACCACCACCAGCCTGAGCCGCTGATACAAGGCAGGATGGATCCATGACACCACCACCACCAGCCTGACCCGCTGATACAAGGCAGGATGGATCCATGACACCACCACCACCAGCCTGAGCCGCTGATACAAGGCAGGATGGATCCATGACACCACCACCACCAGCCTGAGCCGCTGATACAAGGCAGGATGGATCCATGAAACCACCACCACCAGCCTGACCCGCTGATACAAGGCAGGATGGATCCATGACACCCCCACCACCAGCCTGAGCCGCTGATACAAGGCAGGATGGATCCATGACACCAGCACCAGCCTGAGCCGCTGATACAAGGCAGGATGGATCCATGACACCACCACCACCAGCCTCACCCGCTGATACAAGGCAGGATGGATCCATGACACCACCACCACCAGCCTGACCCGCTGATACAAGGCAGGATGGATCCATGACACCAGCACCACCAGCCTGAGCCGCTGATACAAGGCAGGATGGATCCATGACACCACCACCACCAGCCTGAGCCGCTGAAACAAGGCAGGATGGATCCATGACACCACCACCACCAGCCTGACCCGCTGATACAAGGCAGGATGGATCCATGACACCAGCACCACCAGCCTGAGCCGCTGATACAAGGCAGGATGGATCCATGACACCACCACCACAAGCCTGAGCCGCTGATACAAGGCAGGATGGATCCATGACACCAGCACCACCAGCCTGAGCCGCTGATACAAGGCAGGATGGATCCATGACACCACCACCACCAGCCTGAGCCGCTGATACAAGGCAGGATGGATCCATGACACCACCAGCACCAGCCTGACCCGCTGATACAAGGCAGGATGGATCCATGACACCACCACCACCAGCCTGACCCGCTGATACAAGGCAGGATAGATCCATGACACCACCACCACCAGCCTGAGCCGCTGATACAAGGCAGGATGGATCCATGACACCAGCACCACCAGCCTGAGCCGCTGATACAAGGCAGGATGGATCCATGACACCACCACCACCAGCCTGAACCGCTGATACAAGGCAGGATGGATCCATGACACCAGCACCACCAGCCTGAGCCGCTGATACAAGGCAGGATGGATCCATGACACCAGCACCACCAGCCTGAGCCGCTGATACAAGGCAGGATGGATCCATGACACCACCAGCCTGACCCCCTGATACAAGGCAGGATGGATCCATGACACCACCACCACCAGCCTGAGCCGCTGATACAAGGCAGGATGGATCCATGACACCAGCACCACCAGCCTGAGCCGCTGATACAAGGCAGGATGGATCCATGACACCAGCACCACCAGCCTGAGCCGCTGATACAAGGCAGGATGGATCCATGACACCAGCACCACCAGCCTGACCCGCTGATACAAGGCAGGATGGATCCATGACACCACCACCACCAGCCTGAGCCGCTGATACAAGGCAGGATGGATCCATGACACCACCACCAGCCTGAGCCGCTGATACAAGGCAGGATGGATCCATGACACCACCACCACCAGCCTGACCCGCTGATACAAGGCAGGATGGATCCATGACACCACCACCACCAGCCTGAGCCGCTGATACAAGGCAGGATGGATCCATGACACCAGCACCACCAGCCTGACCCGCTGATACAAGGCAGGATGGATCCATGACACCAGCACCACCAGCCTGACCCGCTGATACAAGGCAGGATGGATCCATGACACCAGCACCACCAGCCTGAGCCGCTGATACAAGGCAGGATGGATCCATGGCACCACCACCACCAGCCTGACCCGCTGATACAAGGCAGGATGGATCCATGACACCAGCACCACCAGCCTGACCCGCTGATACAAGGCAGGATGGATCCATGACACCAGCACCACCAGCCTGAGCCGCTGATACAAGGCAGGATGGATCCATGACACCAGCACCACCAGCCTGACCCGCTGATACAAGGCAGGATGGATCCATGACACCACCACCACCAGCCTGAGCCGCTGATACAAGGCAGGATGGATCCATGACACCAGCACCACCAGCCTGAGCCGCTGATACAAGGCAGGATGGATCCATGACACCAGCACCACCAGCCTGAGCCGCTGATACAAGGCAGGATGGATCCATGACACCACCACCACCAGCCTGACCCGCTGATACAAGGCAGGATGGATCCATGACACCACCACCACCAGCCTGACCCGCTGATACAAGGCAGGATGGATCCATGACACCAGCACCACCAGCCTGAGCCGCTGATACAAGGCCGGATGGATCCATGACACCACCACCACCAGCCTGACCCGCTGATACAAGGCAGGATGGATCCATGACACCAGCACCACCAGCCTGAGCCGCTGATACAAGGCAGGATGGATCCATGACACCACCACCACCAGCCTGAGCCGCTGATACAAGGCAGGATGGATCCATGACACCACCACCACCAGCCTGACCCGCTGATACAAGGCAGGATGGATCCATGACACCACCACCACCAGCCTGAGCCGCTGATACAAGGCAGGATGGATCCATGACACCACCAGCACCAGCCTGACCCGCTGATACAAGGCAGGATGGATCCATGACACGAGCACCACCAGCCTGACCCGCTGATACAAGGCAGGATGGATCCATGACACCACCACCACCAGCCTGAGCCGCTGATACAAGGCAGGATGGATCCATGACACCACCACCAGCCTGAGCCGCTGATACAAGGCAGGATGGATCCATGACACCACCACCACCACCAGCCTGACCCGCTGATACAAGGCAGGATGGATCCATGACACCAGCACCACCAGCCTGAGCCGCTGATACAAGGCAGGATGGATCCATGACACCAGCACCACCAGCCTGAGCCGCTGATACAAGGCAGGATGGATCCATGACACCACCACCACCAGCCTGAGCCGCTGATACAAGGCAGGATGGATCCATGACACCACCACCACCAGCCTGACCCTGATACAAGGCAGGATGGATCCATGACACCACCACCACCAGCCTGAGCCGCTGATACAAGGCGGGATGGATCCATGACACCAGCACCACCAGCCTGACCCGCTGATACAAGGCAGGATGGATCCATGACACCACCACCACCAGCCTGACCCGCTGATACAAGGCAGGATGGATCCATGACACCACCACCACCAGCCTGAGCCGCTGATACAAGGCAGGAGGGATCCATGACACCACCACCACCAGCCTGAGCCGCTGATACAAGGCAGGATGGATCCATGACACCACCACCACCAGCCTGAGCCGCTGATACAAGGCAGGATGGATCCATGACACCACCACCACCAGCCTGACCCGCTGATACAAGGCAGGATGGATCCATGTCACCACCACCACCAGCCTGAGCCGCTGATACAAGGCAGGATGGATCCATGACACCAGCACCACCAGCCTGAGCCGCTGATACAAGGCAGGATGGATCCATGACACCAGCACCACCAGCCTGAGCCGCTGATACAAGGCAGGATGGATCCATGACACCAGCACCACCAGCCTGACCCGCTGATACAAGGCAGGATGGATCCATGACACCACCACCACCAGCCTGAGCCGCTGATACCAGGCAGGATGGATCCATGACACCACCACCACCAGCCTGAGCCGCTGATACAAGGCAGGATGGATCCATGACACCACCACCACCAGCCTGAGCCGCTGATACAAGGCAGGATGGATCCATGACACCACCACCACCAGCCTGAGCCGCTGATACAAGGCAGGATGGATCCATGACACCACCACCACCAGCCTGAGCCGCTGATACAAGGCAGGATGGATCCATGACACCACCACCACCAGCCTGAGCCGCTGATACAAGGCAGGATGGATCCATGACACCAGCACCACCAGCCTGAGCCGCTGATACAAGGCAGGATGGATCCATGACACCACCACCACCAGCCTGAGCCGCTGATACAAGGCAGGATGGATCCATGACACCACCAGCACCAGCCTGACCCGCTGATACAAGGCAGGATGGATCCATGACACCACCACCACCAGCCTGAGCCGCTGATACAAGGCAGGATGGATCCATGACACCAGCACCACCAGCCTGACCCGCTGATACAAGGCAGGATGGATCCATGACACCACCAGCACCAGCCTGAGCCGCTGATACAAGGCAGGATGGATCCATGACACCAGCACCACCAGCCTGACCCGCTGATACAAGGCAGGATGGATCCATGACACCACCACCACCAGCCTGAGCCGCTGATACAAGGCAGGATGGATCCATGACACCAGCACCACCAGCCTGAGCCGCTGATACAAGGCAGGATGGATCCATGACACCAGCACCACCAGCCTGACCCGCTGATACAAGGCAGGATGGATCCATGACACCACCACCACCAGCCTGAGCCGCTGATACAAGGCAGGATGGATCCATGACACCACCACCAGCCTGAGCCGCTGATACAAGGCAGGATGGATCCATGACACCACCACCACCAGCCTGACCCGCTGATACAAGGCAGGATGGATCCATGACACCACCACCACCAGCCTGAGCCGCTGATACAAGGCAGGATGGATCCATGACACCAGCACCACCAGCCTGACCCGCTGATACAAGGCAGGATGGATCCATGACACCAGCACCACCAGCCTGACCCGCTGATACAAGGCAGGATGGATCCATGACACCAGCACCACCAGCCTGAGCCGCTGATACAAGGCAGGATGGATCCATGGCACCACCACCACCAGCCTGACCCGCTGATACAAGGCAGGATGGATCCATGACACCAGCACCACCAGCCTGACCCGCTGATACAAGGCAGGATGGATCCATGACACCAGCACCACCAGCCTGAGCCGCTGATACAAGGCAGGATGGATCCATGACACCAGCACCACCAGCCTGACCCGCTGATACAAGGCAGGATGGATCCATGACACCACCACCACCAGCCTGAGCCGCTGATACAAGGCAGGATGGATCCATGACACCAGCACCACCAGCCTGAGCCGCTGATACAAGGCAGGATGGATCCATGACACCAGCACCACCAGCCTGACCCGCTGATACAAGGCAGGATGGATCCATGACACCACCACCACCAGCCTGACCCGCTGATACAAGGCAGGATGGATCCATGTCACCACCACCACCAGCCTGACCCGCTGATACAAGGCAGGATGGATCCATGACACCACCACCACCAGCCTGACCCGCTGATACAAGGCAGGATGGATCCATGTCACCACCACCACCAGCCTGACCCGCTGATACAAGGCAGGATGGATCCATGACACCACCACCACCAGCCTGAGCCGCTGATACAAGGCAGGATGGATCCATGACACCACCACCACCAGCCTGAGCCGCTGATACAAGGCAGGATGGATCCATGACACCACCACCACCAGCCTGAGCCGCTGATACAAGGCAGGATGGATCCATGACACCAGCACCACCAGCCTGACCCGCTGATACAAGGCAGGATGGATCCATGACACCACCACCACCAGCCTGACCTGCTGATACAAGGCAGGATGGATCCATGACACCACCACCACCAGCCTGACCCGCTGATACAAGGCAGGATGGATCCATGACACCACCACCACCAGCCTGACCCGCTGATACAAGGCAGGATGGATCCATGACACCACCACCACCAGCCTGAGCCGCTGATACAAGGCAGGATGGATCCGTGCTTTCATGTTGTTGTACCAAATTCTGACCCTACCATCCGAATGTCGCAGCAGAAATCGAGACTCATCAGACCAGGCAACGTTTTTCCAATCTTCTACTGTCCAATTTCCATGAGCTTGTGCAAATTGTAGCCTCAGTTTCCTGTTCTTAGCTGAAAGGAGTGGCACTCGGTGTGGTCTTCTGCTGCTGTAGCCCATCTGCCTCAGAGTTGGACGTACTGTGCGTTCAGAGATGCTCTTCTGCCTACCTTGGGTGTAACGGGGGGCGATTTGAGTCACTGTTGCCTTTCTATCAGCTCGAACCAGTCTGCCCATTCTCCTCTGACCTCTGGCATCAACAAGGCATTTCCGCCCACAGAACTGCCGCTCACTGGATGTTTTTTCTTTTTCGGACCATTCTCTGTAAACCCTAGAGATGGTTGTGCGTGAAAATCCCAGTAGATCAGCAGTTTCTGAAATACTCAGACCAGCCCTTCTGGCACCAACAACCATGCCACGTTCATAGGCCACAAATCACCTTTCTTCCCCATACTGAGAACTGCAGGAGATTGTCCTGACCATGTCTACATGCCTAAATGCACTGCCGCCATGTGATTGGCTGATTAGAAATGAAGTGTTAACGAGCAGTTGGACAGGTGGACCTAATAAAGTGGCCGGTGAGTGTATGTTGTTGGAGAGGCCGTGTAAGAACAAGTGGTCCAATAAACCCCCATGGACTTTGTGGGATTAACCGGACCGAACAAAGAATCAATGAACCAGACTCAAGATGGCCGTTCAGTTCAGGGATTCTAGGTTTGGTCCAGTTTCCCACAAGCGCACGGAGCAAGAACGGACTGGAGGCGTAAGCTGCATCCTCTCTCACTATGAAAGACGATGCAATTATATCCGGGGGGGCGGTATATATCATCTATATAAGGTACATCACACATTTACACAAACCTTTGCAGCCAGAATAGAGATTATAGCGACCGCCATCCTCTGCATGTTCTGATCTTCATGGTTGCACAACCACTGCATCACAAGCTTCGCGGCATCAAACCTGGAGAATAAGCGGATGATGCTGCAATTACTGCAAGGACATGACTGTAACAGCTGCTGACATGGACGGACAGTGTGACCGAGACCACGGGGGTCAAACATAAGGCCAGCGTCTCCCTGCGCTCGTCTGGAGTCCAATACTTACCTTTCCTCACTCCCCCCAAGCAGGCGTTACCCTCTTCTCTGCTCCCGTGTGCGACCGCAGTACACACCAGCTATGAAGGAGGACGGCTGCTCTAGGGGAGCGAGGAAAGGTAAGTAAATTGTTATGGGGGAGCACCCTGGAGACACTGTGGCTGTAGGGGCACTGATTATTTGGCCATGCCGGTGTCGCAGGTTACTTGCATTTTACACTATGTTCAGCTTTGTGGCTGATTGTAATCATAAGACTGTACAAATGTAACTACTAAGCAGCTCGAGTGGATACATGTATACAGTAATAAAGTGACAAGGCTGATGTGGCCCCCTCGAAAGGAGTTTGACCCCCCCTGACCTAGAGACTAAGGTAAGATGCTCATAGTCTCCCATTGCTTCATATGACTGTACCCTGCGGTGCCCGCCATGAGCTGTACTGCGCTGCGGTATACGATGGCGCTATATAAAGATTTATTATCACCTGTTAAATGGGACGTCCTGCAATATTCTATCGCTGCACAGGGACAGGAGACAGTTCTTCTGCAACTAAAGAAAGAAGAGGGAAAGTTATGAATAAATCAAGTCCATCAATAGGTCAGGCATATAACCCAGTAATAGCCCCCCCATGACAAGAGCCTATAGGTCAGGTATATAACCCAGTAATAGCCCCCCCATGACAAGAGCCTATAGGTCAGGTATATAACCCAGTAATAGCCCCCCCATGCAAAGAGCCTATAGGTCAGGTATATAACCCAGTAATAGCCCCCCCATGACAAGAGCCTATAGGTCAGGTATATAACCCAGTAATAGCCCCCCCATGACAAGAGCCTATAGGTCAGGTATATAACCTAGTAATAGCCCCCCCATGACAAGAGCCTATAGGTCAGGTATATAACCCAGTAATAGCCCCCCCATGACAAGAGCCTATAGGTCAGGCATATAACCCAGTAATAGCCCCCCCATGACAAGAGCCTATAGGTCAGGCATATAACCCAGTAATAGCCCCCCCATGACAAGAGCCTATAGGTCAGGCATATAACCCAGTAATAGCCCCCCCATGCAAAGAGCCTATAGGTCAGGTATATAACCCAGTAATAGCCCCCCCATGACAAGAGCCTATAGGTCAGGTATATAACCCAGTAATAGCCCCCCCATGACAAGAGCCTATAGGTCAGGTATATAACCCAGTAATAGCCCCCCCATGACAAGAGCCTATAGGTCAGGTATATAACCCAGTAATAGCCCCCCCATGACAAGAGCCTATAGGTCAGGTATATAACCCAGTAATAGCCCCCCCATGACAAGAGCCTATAGGTCAGGTATATAACCCAGTAATAGCCCCCCCATGACAAGAGCCTATAGGTCAGGTATATAACCCAGTAATAGCCCCCCCATGACAAGAGCCTATAGGTCAGGTATATAACCCAGTAATAGCCCCCCCATGACAAGAGCCTATAGGTCAGGTATATAACCCAGTAATAGCCCCCCCATGACAAGAGCCTATAGGTCAGGTATATAACCCAGTAATAGCCCCCCCATGACAAGAGCCTATAGGTCAGGTATATAACCCAGTAATAGCCCCCCCATGACAAGAGCCTATAGGTCAGGTATATAACCTAGTAATAGCCCCCCCATGACAAGAGCCTATAGGTCAGGTATATAACCTAGTAATAGCCCCCCCATGACAAGATCCTATAGGTCAGGCATATAACCCAGTAATAGCCCCCCCATGACAAGATCCTATAGGTCAGGCATATAACCCAGTAATAGCCCCCCCATGACAAGAGCCTATAGGTCAGGCATATAACCCAGTAATAGCCCCCCCATGACAAGAGCCTATAGGTCAGGTATATAACCCAGTAATAGCCCCCCCATGACAAGAGCCTATAGGTCAGGTATATAACCCAGTAATAGCCCCCCCATGACAAGAGCCTATAGGTCAGGTATATAACCCAGTAATAGCCCCCCCATGACAAGAGCCTATAGGTCAGGTATATAACCCAGTAATAGCCCCCCCATGACAAGAGCCTATAGGTCAGGTATATAACCCAGTAATAGCCCCCCCATGACAAGAGCCTATAGGTCAGGTATATAACCCAGTAATAGCCCCCCCATGACAAGAGCCTATAGGTCAGGTATATAACCCAGTAATAGCCCCCCCATGACAAGAGCCTATAGGTCAGGTATATAACCTAGTAATAGCCCCCCCATGACAAGAGCCTATAGGTCAGGTATATAACCCAGTAATAGCCCCCCCATGACAAGAGCCTATAGGTCAGGTATATAACCCAGTAATAGCCCCCCCATGACAAGAGCCTATAGGTCAGGTATATAACCTAGTAATAGCCCCCCCATGACAAGAGCCTATAGGTCAGGTATATAACCCAGTAATAGCCCCCCCATGACAAGAGCCTATAGGTCAGGTATATAACCCAGTAATAGCCCCCCCATGACAAGAGCCTATAGGTCAGGTATATAACCCAGTAATAGCCCCCCCATGACAAGAGCCTATAGGTCAGGTATATAACCCAGTAATAGCCCCCCCATGACAAGAGCCTATAGGTCAGGTATATAACCCAGTAATAGCCCCCCCATGACAAGAGCCTATAGGTCAGGCATATAACCCAGTAATAGCCCCCCCATGACAAGAGCCTATAGGTCAGGTATATAACCTAGTAATAGCCCCCCCATGACAAGAGCCTATAGGTCAGGTATATAACCTAGTAATAGCCCCCCCATGACAAGAGCCTATAGGTCAGGTATATAACCCAGTAATAGCCCCCCCATGACAAGAGCCTATAGGTCAGGTATATAACCCAGTAATAGCCCCCCCATGACAAGAGCCTATAGGTCAGGTATATAACCCAGTAATAGCCCCCCCATGACAAGAGCCTATAGGTCAGGTATATAACCCAGTAATAGCCCCCCCATGACAAGAGCCTATAGGTCAGGTATATAACCCAGTAATAGCCCCCCCATGACAAGATCCTATAGGTCAGGTATATAACCCAGTAATAGCCCCCCCATGACAAGAGCCTATAGGTCAGGTATATAACCCAGTAATAGCCCCCCCATGACAAGAGCCTATAGGTCAGGCATATAACCCAGTAATAGCCCCCCCATGACAAGAGCCTATAGGTCAGGTATATAACCTAGTAATAGCCCCCCCATGACAAGAGCCTATAGGTCAGGTATATAACCTAGTAATAGCCCCCCCATGACAAGATCCTATAGGTCAGGTATATAACCCAGTAATAGCCCCCCCATGACAAGATCCTATAGGTCAGGCATATAACCCAGTAATAGCCCCCCCATGACAAGAGCCTATAGGTCAGGTATATAACCCAGTAATAGCCCCCCCATGACAAGAGCCTATAGGTCAGGTATATAACCCAGTAATAGCCCCCCCATGACAAGAGCCTATAGGTCAGGTATATAACCTAGTAATAGCCCCCCCATGACAAGAGCCTATAGGTCAGGTATATAACCCAGTAATAGCCCCCCCATGACAAGAGCCTATAGGTCAGGTATATAACCTAGTAATAGCCCCCCCATGACAAGATCCTATAGGTCAGGTATATAACCTAGTAATAGCCCCCCCATGACAAGAGCCTATAGGTCAGGTATATAACCTAGTAATAGCCCCCCATGACAAGAGCCTATAGGTCATGAAGCGCAGGACAGGGTCCTGTAAGATACTGGACACAGCAGCTTCTAGCACAGTGTCCATCAGTAGAGGTTCGGCTCCTACCTGCTGGTGGTTTGGGAAGTTCTTCATGGCTTCTAGTAGCAGGTGCGTTACATCGGCCAATAACCGGACAGGCATCCCGGCTGCCAGGTCCTGCTTGGTCAGGTTAAACACACATGCGCTGGCTGCTAGTTGTACAGGTAGGTTGGTGGGGTGGTTCCTCATGCCAATCACCACCAGCTGTAAGGGAAGCACAGAACAAATCACGGACACCCCTGATAATGGCGCTGCCGGCGGTCTCTCACATGAAGTGACCCATTACCTTTAACATCTCTGGACTTGCTCTATCCATGGCGTGTGTCAGACTGAACAGGTGAAAGAGGGCTTCCCGCACAAAGAAGGAGCGCTCGCTGTACCTGCGGAGGGCCTCTGCTATCTGGGTCTGATTCGCTTCTCCGGAAACCTTCAAAACATACAATGAGGGTCATCAAGGCCGTGGTCATATCATACAGGGGGTGTCTAAAGGGGCTTAGGGGGTCCATCACCTCACAGGCCAAGCAGGCGGAAGCTGTGCTCAGAGCGTTGTCCTATTTATTATTCCTATATAGCGCACACAGATACCACGGCGCTGCAAAATCGGTCCCTGTCCCCAATGGGGCTCACAATCTAATCCAGTAAGTTTTGGAGTGTGGGAGGAAACTGGAGGACCCGAAACTGGAGAAGATACAAACTCTTTGCAGATGTTGACCCTGGGACTTGAACCCAGGACCCCATCGCTGCAAGGCTGTAGTAATAACCACTGAGCCACCGTGCAGCCTGTGAGACCTGGTAGAGACTCAATAGTGACCGCCACACATGTACACAATTGTTCCGGGGGCCGTAATCTGGCTGCAAAAATTGCTGCCCCCCATAGAGGTTTATTACACCGGGTCATGATGCGGTGAGCAGCCACTCAGGTCCCTATGGAGAAGAGAGGGGTCAGGAGCCTGCACGTCTCTGGCCCGGGTGAAGCACATGGTTGTCTACATGAGGCGTGTGACGGCGCACCACCTCGTGACCACACATGACAAGAGCTTAGGTCCATGTTGTTGCACCATTTAAAGTTTATAGGTTTTCCAATCCGGGAAGAACGTGCTTGTCTATCGGTGACCATATTATCACACTGTTAGGACCCCTACTATTCTTAAGAACAGGGGGGCTCTGTTTGGAGTGATTGCCGCACATTCATGTTATTAATAGTAGGGGACCCCACAGTGTGATAATAGGTGGTTATTCTCCGCAGGGACCTCCACAATCCTTTAATCAGCTGAGAAGAATGGAAATAAGCAGCAATCCCCTGTGCATGACTACCATGGACAGTGCGGGGATCCTGGCATTGCTCCAGTAAATCCCACAAGTGCACAGAATAAGCTTGTCAGACCAAACCGGCTACAGAGCAACAGGCATTTACCAGCAGGATGAAGGGCTGTATGCAAATGAGCCCGATGTGCTCCAGGCTCTGTAGGTGTTAATGGAGACTGAAGCCCCTCAGGCTCATTTGCATAAGTCTTTCATCCAGGTGCTAGAAGGCATACATAGAGATCAGAGGTAAAAATGGCAGAGGGCGCACAACCGCTAACAGCTGGTCCTCAAACCCCCCACTAATAGGATATTGATGACCCACGGAGAAGCCACCAATATCCCAATTCTGGAACATCACTTTGGATTTATACTGTAAATGTGCGGCAATAGGTAGAGACGCTAACATCGCACCTTCACCGCGCCGTCTCCAGAGAGGAGCTCCGAGTACCCGGCCTCCGTGGCAAGAAGTCCTACAAACTGGATTTGTGGGCGCTGCAGGATGAACCCCTCCACGGCTTTGTCGGTCACGTGCTTCCTCCCGGAGATGTCCAGTGACACCAGGCGGAGCAGGATCTCCTTGTGCTCCAGCAGACGGCACGCTATGTCTGACGTGAACTGCTTGTCGTCTGATATGTCCAGGTGATTGAGGTGCTGCAGTTCTCGGACCACCTCCAGGATCTGCGTGGTGCTCATTTTCAGGCACTTGAGGTGGTGCATGGTCAGGGACTTGAGTCTGTCCTTGCAGCTGAGCAGGGGAGTAATGTCGGTGACGGACGTGTTGGAGATGTCGAGACTTTCCAGCCGGGGGAGGGAGGCCACATCGGAGAGATCCTCATTGTAGAAGAGCACGTTAGTAATGCTGAGGACGCGCAGGCCGCACAGGCGACTGAAGCAGCGCTCGTAGGGATCCTCCAGGGAGAGCGTCAGGGAGTTCAGGATCAGGCACTGCAGATTGTCCCGGATCCACTTACTACTGCTCAGGCCACTAATAATGTCCGTGATGGTGATATCCGCATTCACCCCCGTGGCATCCAGCTCCACCAGCTTGTGGTGGCAGAAAGCCTTGCGGAAGGCCACGGCAGAGATCTTGGCCCTGCGGATACAGGCGCGCTTCAGACGCAGCTGACTGCCACGGAAAATCCCTACTGTCACCTCATTGAGCCGTCCTGGAAGACACGAGAAACAAGTTACTGGAGGGGCAAAGACACAAGGAGGTGCACGGGACTGGACACGGCTCATGTAATCAATGCAAAACACCCGGGGGGCCCCCGACCGAGGCTCTGACACCCGGGGGCCCCCGACCGAGGCTCTGACACCCGGGGGCCCCCGACCGAGGCTCTGACACCCGGGGGCCCCCGACCGAGGCTCTGACACCCGGGGGCCCCCGACCGAGGCTCTGACACCCGGGGGCCCCCGACCGAGGCTCTGACACCCGGGGGGCCCCCGACCGAGGCTCTGACACCCGGGGGGCCCCCAACGAGGCTCTGACACCCGCCTGTATATATATGTATAGGGTGGGATTACATTGTGTGAAAAGATACATCCCTGTATAGATTGTATAGGGTGGGATTACATAGTATGAGCAGATACATCCCTGTATAGATATATGTATAGATTGTATAGGGTGGGATTACATAGTATGTATAGGGTAGCAGATACATCCCTGTATAGATATATGTATAGATTGTATAGGGTGGGGTTACATTGTATGAGCAGATACATCCCTGTATAGATACATGTATAGATTGTATAGGGTGGGGTTACATAGTATGAGCAGATACATCCCTGTATAGATACATGTATAGATTGTATAGGGTGGGGTTACATTGTATGAGCAGATACATCCCTGTATAGATATATGTATAGATTGTATAGGGTGGGGTTACATAGTATGAGCAGATACATCCCTGTATAGATATATGTATAGATTGTATAGGGTGGGATTACACTGTATGAGCAGATACATCCCTGTATAGATATATGTATAGATTGTATAGGGTGGGGTTACATAGTATGAGCAGATACATCCCTGTATAGATATGTATAGATTGTATAGGGTGGGGTTACATTGTATGAGCAGATACATCCCTGTATAGATATATGTATAGATTGTATAGGGTGGGGTTACATAGTATGAGCAGATACATCCCTGTATAGATATATGTATAGATTGTATAGGGTGGGATTACACTGTATGAGCAGATACATCCCTGTATAGATACATGTATAGATTGTATAGGGTGGGGTTACATAGTATGAGCAGATACATCCCTGTATAGATTGTATAGGGTGGGGTTACATTGTATGAGCAGATACATCCCTGTATAGATACATGTATAGATTGTATAGGGTGGGGTTACACTGTATGAGCAGATACATCCCTGTATAGATACATGTATAGATTGTATAGGGTGGGATTACATTGTATGAGCAGATACATCCCTGTATAGATACATGTATAGATTGTATAGGGTGGGATTACATTGTATGAGCAGATACATCCCTGTATAGATACATGTATAGATTGTATAGGGTGGGGTTACATAGTATGTATAGGGTAGCAGATACATCCCTGTATAGATATATGTATAGATTGTATAGGGTGGGGTTACACTGTATGAGCAGATACATCCCTGTATAGATACATGTATAGATTGTATAGGGTGGGGTTACATAGTATGAGCAGATACATCCCTGTATAGATACATGTATAGATTGTATAGGGTGGGGTTACATTGTATGAGCAGATACATCCCTGTATAGATACATGTATAGATTGTATAGGGTGGGGTTACATTGTATGAGCAGATACATCCCTGTATAGATACATGTATAGATTGTATAGGGTGGGATTACATTGTATGAGCAGATACATCCCTGTATAGATACATGTATAGATTGTATAGGGTGGGGTTACTTTGTATGAGCAGATACATCCCTGTATAGATACATGTATAGATTGTATAGGGTGGGGTTACATAGTATGAGCAGATACATCCCTGTATAGATACATGTATAGATTGTATAGGGTGGGGTTACATAGTATGAGCAGATACATCCCTGTATAGATACATGTATAGATTGTATAGGGTGGGGTTACATTGTATGAGCAGATACATCCCTGTATAGATACATGTATAGATTGTATAGGGTGGGGTTACATAGTATGAGCAGATACATCCCTGTATAGATATGTATAGATTGTATAGGGTGGGATTACATTGTATGAGCAGATACATCCCTGTATAGATACATGTATAGATTGTATAGGGTGGGGTTACATTGTATGAGCAGATACATCCCTGTATAGATATGTATAGATTGTTTAGGGTGGGGTTACTTTGTATGAGCAGATACATCCCTGTATAGATACATGTATAGATTGTATAGGGTGGGGTTACATAGTATGAGCAGATACATCCCTGTATAGATACATGTATAGATTGTATAGGGTGGGGTTACATAGTATGAGCAGATACATCCCTGTATAGATACATGTATAGATTGTATAGGGTGGGGTTACATTGTATGAGCAGATACATCCCTGTATAGATATGTATAGATTGTATAGGGTGGGGTTACTTTGTATGAGCAGATACATCCCTGTATAGATACATGTATAGATTGTATAGGGTGGGATTACATTGTATGAGCAGATACATCCCTGTATAGATACATGTATAGATTGTATAGGGTGGGGTTACATTGTATGAGCAGATACATCCCTGTATAGATATGTATAGATTGTATAGGGTGGGGTTACTTTGTATGAGCAGATACATCCCTGTATAGATACATGTATAGATTGTATAGGGTGGGGTTACATAGTATGAGCAGATACATCCCTGTATAGATATGTATAGATTGTATAGGGTGGGATTACATTGTATGAGCAGATACATCCCTGTATAGATATGTATAGATTGTATAGGGTGGGGTTACATTGTATGAGCAGATACATCCCTGTATAGATATGTATAGATTGTATAGGGTGGGGTTACTTTGTATGAGCAGATACATCCCTGTATAGATACATGTACAGATTGTATAGGGTGGGGTTACTTTGTATGGCCATGGTGTGCAGCAGCTGATCCGCCACCTCCTGAGGGAACACCGCTGCGTCGTGCAGACACAACGTCCCGTCCGATCTTTTCCAGCAGAACTTCTCCAGGTGAGCGCTCAGGTAGTGCAGGGCGATGGCGAGCAACGAATGTGGCGCAGCTTCCTCCTGCGGGAGAACGGGAAGGTTACACCCACACAGGCAAGACACAACACGGGGGAGGAGGCGTAACACCCCCCATGTACAGGAGAGGAGGCGTAACACCCCCCATGTACAGGAGAGGAGGCGTAACACCCCCCATGTACAGGAGAGGAGGCGCAACACCCCCCATGTACAGGAGAGGAGGCGCAACACCCCCCATGTACAGGAGAGGAGGCGCAACACCCCCCATGTACAGGAGAGGAGGCGCAACACCCCCCATGTACAGGAGAGGAGGCGCAACACCCCCCATGTACAGGAGAGGAGGCGCAACACCCCCCATGTACAGGAGAGGAGGCGCAACACCCCCCATGTACAGGAGAGGAGGCGCAACACCCCCCATGTACAGGAGAGGAGGCGCAACACCCCCCATGTACAGGAGAGGAGGCGCAACACCCCCCATGTACAGGAGAGGAGGCGCAACACCCCCCATGTACAGGAGAGGAGGCGCAACACCCCCCATGTACAGGAGAGGAGGCGCAACACCCCCCATGTACAGGAGAGGAGGCGCAACACCCCCCATGTACAGGAGAGGAGGCGCAACACCCCCCATGTACAGGAGAGGAGGCGCAACACCCCCCATGTACAGGAGAGGAGGCGTAACACCCCCCATGTACAGGAGAGGAGGCGCAACACCCCCCATGTACAGGAGAGGAGGCGCAACACCCCCCATGTACAGGAGAGGAGGCGTAACACCCCCCATGTACAGGAGAGGAGGCGTAACACCCCCCATGTACAGGAGAGGAGGCGTAACACCCCCCATGTACAGGAGAGGAGGCGTAACACCCCCCATGTACAGGAGAGGAGGCGTAACACCCCCCATGTACAGGAGAGGAGGCGTAACACCCCCCATGTACAGGAGAGGAGGCGTAACACCCCCCATGTACAGGAGAGGAGGCGTAACACCCCCCATGTACGGGAGAGGAGGCGTAACACCCCCCATGTACGGGAGAGGAGGCGTAACACCCCCCATGTACGGGAGAGGAGGCGTAACACCCCCCATGTACGGGAGAGGAGGCGTAACACCCCCCATGTACGGGAGAGGAGGCGTAACACCCCCCATGTACGGGAGAGGAGGCCTAACACCCCCCATGTACGGGAGAGGAGGCCTAACACCCCCCCATGTACGGGAGAGGAGGCCTAACACCCCCCCATGTACGGGAGAGGAGGCGTAACACCCCCCATGTACGGGAGAGGAGGCGTAACACCCCCCATGTACGGGAGAGGAGGCGTAACACCCCCCATGTACGGGAGAGGAGGCGTAACACCCCCCATGTACGGGAGAGGAGGCGTAACACCCCCCATGTACGGGAGAGGAGGCGTAACACCCCCCATGTACGGGAGAGGAGGCGTAACACCCCCCATGTACGGGAGAGGAGGCGTAACACCCCCCATGTACAGGAGAGGAGGTGTAACACCCCCCATGTACAGGAGAGGAGGCGTAACACCCCCCATGTACAGGAGAGGAGGCGTAACACCCCCCATGTACGGGAGAGGAGGCGTAACACCCCCCATGTACAGGAGAGGAGGCGTAACACCCCCCATGTACAGGAGAGGAGGTGTAATTACCCCCCATGTACAGGAGAGGAGGCGCCTCCTAGCGGTGCAGACAAGCGCTGCACAGTGTGAACACCGCCTAGTAGAGACCCCCAGGTACATGCGGTTTCCGGCCTCCTCCATGGGAAGTGAAGGGCAGCAGGTGATGGCGCTGTCAGGCCGTGGCGCAGTACCGGGCGGGGTGACAGCCCTCAGACACCCACCATGACTCCCGCGCTCCGCCGCCGCCCGTCAGGAGAAGCCAGGCCCCAGGCCCGGGAGAGGAGCAGGCCGGGAAATCAACGAGTCGCTACGCAACCTCCCTTAAAGGGGCCGCACAGAGAGCAGGAGCCGCAGCGGCCTAGAGGCCCGGTCACACGGCGTGCGGTTATACAGTGCGGCACCCGGGCCCACAGGGCCACCCGTCACCGCCCGTCCAGGCCTGCCACATATACATCACACAGGGCGACGGCTTAGATACAGCGGCTCAGCTCTATGTATGGTAGATACCTCTATAATGGCGGCTTAGATACAGCAGCTCAGCTCTATGTATTGTAGATATCTCTATAATGGCAGCTTAGATACAGCAGCTCAGCTCTATGTATGGTAGATACCCCTATAATGGCAGCTTAGATACAGCAGCTCAGCTCTGTGTATGGTAGATACCTCTATAATGGCAGCTTAGATACAGCAGCTCAGCTCTATGTATGGTAGATACCTCTATAATGGCAGCTTAGATACAGCAGCTCAGCTCTATGTATGGTAGATACCTCTATAATGGCAGCTTAGATACAGCAGCTCAGCTCTATGTATGGTAGATACCTCTATAATGGCAGCTTAGATACAGCAGCTCCATGTATGGTAGATACCTCTATAATGGCGGCTTAGATACAGCAGCTCTATGTATGGTAGATACCTCTATAATGGCAGCTTAGATACAGCAGCTCAGCTCTATGTATGGTAGATACCTCTATAATGACAGCTTAGATACAGCAGTTCAGCTCTATGTATGGTGGATACCTCTATAATGGCAGCTTAGATACAGCAGCTCAGCTCTATGTATGGTAGATACCTCTATAATGGCAGCTTAGATACAGCAGCTCAGCTCTGTGTATGGTAGATACCTCTATAATGGCAGCTTAGATACAGCACTCAGCTCTATGTATGGTAGATACCTCTAATGGCAGCTTAGATACAGCAGCTCTATGTATGGTAGATACCTCTATAATGACAGCTTAGATACAGCAGCTCAGCTCTATGTATGGTAGATATCTCTATAATGGCAGCTTAGATACAGCAGCTCAGCACTATGTATGGTAGATACCTCTATAATGGCAGCTTAGATACAGCTGCTCTATGTATAGTAGATACCCCTATAATTGCAGCTTAGATACAGCAGCTCATCTCTATGTATGGTAGATACCCCTATAATGGCATCTTAGATACAGCAGCTCAGCTCTATGTATGGTAGATACCTCTATAATGGCAGTTTAGATATAGCAGCTCAGCTCTATATATGGTAGATACCTCTATAATGGCAGCTTAGATACAGCAGCTCAGCTCTATGTATGGTAGATACCTCTATAATGGCAACTTAGATACAGCAGCTCAGCTCTATGTATGGTAGATACCTCTATAATGGCAGCTTAGATACAGCAGCTCAGCTCTATGTATGGTAGATACCTCTATAATGGCAGCTTAGATACAGCAGCTCAGCTCTATGTATGGTGGATACCTCTATAATGGCAGCTTAGATACAGCAGCTCAGCTCTATGTATGGTAGATACCTCTATAATGGCAACTTAGATACAGCAGCTCAGCTCTATGTATGGTAGATACCTCTATAATGGCAACTTAGATACAGCAGCTCTATGTATGGTAGATACCTCTATAATGACGGCTTAGATACAGCGGCTCAGCTCTATGTATGGTGGATACCTCTATATTGACGGCTTAGATACAGCAGCTCAGCTCTATGTATGGTAGATACCTCTATAATGGCAGCTTAGATACAGCAGCTCTATGTATGGTAGATACCTCTATAATGGCAGCTAAGATACAGCAGCTCAGCTCTATGTATGGTAGATACCTCTATAATGACAGCTTAGATACAGCAGCTCAGCTCTATGTATGGTAGATACCTCTATAATGGCAGCTTAGATACAGCAGATCAGCTCTATGTATTGTAGATACCTCTATAATGGCAGCTTAGATACAGCAGCTCAGCTCTAGGTATGGTAGATACCTCTATAATGGCAGCTTAGATACAGCAGCTCAGCTCTATGTATGGTAGATACCTCTATAATGACAGCTTAGATACAGCAGCTCAGCTCTATGTATGGTAGATACCTCTATAATGGCAGCTTAGATACAGCAGATCAGCTCTATGTATGGTAGATACCTCTATAATAGCAGCTTAGATACAGCAGCTCATCTCTATGTATGGTAGATACCTCTATAATGGCAGCTTAGATACAGCTGCTCTATGTATGGTAGATACCTCTATAATGGCAGCTTAGATACAGCAGCTCTATGTATGGTAGATACCTCTATAATGGCGGCTTAGATACAGCTGCTCTATGTATGGTAGATACCTCTATAATGGCAGCTTAGATACAGCAGCTCATCTCTATGTATGGTAGATACCTCTATAATGGCAGCTTAGATACAGCACTCAGCTCTATGTATGGTAGATACCTCTATAATGGCAGCTTAGATACAGTACTCAGCTCTATGTCTGGTAGATACCTCTATAATGGCAGCTTAGATACAGTACTCAGCTCTATGTCTGGTAGATACCTCTATAATGGCAGCTTAGATACAGCAGCTCAGCTCCATGTCTGGTAGATACCTCTATGATGGCAGCTTAGATACAGCAGCTCTATGTATGGTGGATACCTCTATAATGGCAGCTTAGATACAGCAGCTCTATGTATGGTAGATACCCCTATAATGGCAGCTTAGATACAGCAGCTCATCTCTATGTATGGTAGATACCTCTATGATGGCAGCTTAGATACAGCTGCTCTATGTATGGTAGATACCTCTATAATGGCAGCTTAGATACAGCAGCTCAGCTCTATGTATGGTAGATACCTCTATAATGGCAGCTTAGATACAGCAGCTCAGCTCTATGTATGGTAGATACCTCTATTATGGCAGCTTAGATACAGCAGCTCATCTCTAAGTATGGTAGATACCCCTATAATGGCAGCTTAGATACAGCAGCTCATCTCTATGTATGGTAGATACCTCTATGATGGCAGCTTAGATACAGCTGCTCTATGTATGGTAGATACCTCTATAATGGCAGCTTAGATACAGCAGCTCAGCTCTATGTATGGTAGATACCTCTATAATGGCAGCTTAGATACAGCAGCTCAGCTCTATGTATGGTAGATACCTCTATAATGGCAGCTTAGATACAGCAGCTCATCTCTATGTATGGTAGATACCCCTATAATGGCAGCTTAGATACAGCAGCTCATCTCTATGTATGGTAGATACCTCTATTATGGCAGCTTAGATACAGCAGCTCATCTCTAAGTATGGTAGATACCCCTATAATGGCAGCTTAGATACAGCAGCTCATCTCTATGTATGGTAGATACCTCTATGATGGCAGCTTAGATACAGCTGCTCTATGTATGGTAGATACCTCTATAATGGCAGTTTAGATACAGCTGCTCTATGTATGGTAGATACCCCTATAATGACAGCTTAGATACAGCAGCTCAGCTCTGTGTATGGTAGATACCTCTATAATGGCAGCTTAGATACAGCAGCTCAGCTCTATGTATGGTAGATACCTCTATAATGGCAGCTTAGATACAGCAGCTCATCTCTATGTATTGTAGATACCCCTATAATGGCAGCTTAGATACAGCAGCTCATCTCTATGTATGGTAGATACCTCTATGATGGCAGCTTAGATACAGCAGCTCATCTCTATGTATGGTAGATACCTCTATAATGGCAGCTTAGATACAGCAGCTCAGCTCTATGTATGGTAGATACCCCTATAATGGCAGCTTAGATACAGCAGCTCATCTCTATGTATGGTAGATACCTCTATGATGGCAGCTTAGATACAGCTGCTCTATGTATGGTAGATACCTCTATAATGGCAGTTTAGATACAGCTGCTCTATGTATGGTAGATACCCCTATAATGGCAGCTTAGATACAGCAGCTCAGCTCTATGTATGGTAGATACCTCTATAATGGCAGCTTAGATACAGCAGCTCAGCTCTATGTATTGTAGATATCTCTATAATGGCAGCTTAGATACAGCAGCTCAGCTCTATGTATGGTAGATACCTCTATAATGGCAGCTTAGATACAGCAGTTCTATGTATGGTAGATACCTCTATAATGGCAGCTTAGATACAGCAGCTCAGCTCTATGTATGGTAGATACCTCTATAATGGCAGCTTAGATACAGCAGTTCTATGTATGGTAGATACCTCTATAATGGCAGCTTAGATACAGCAGCTCAGCTCTATGTATGGTAGATGCCCCTATAATGGCAGCTTAGATACAGCAGCTCAGCTCTATGTATGGTAGATACCTCTATAATGGCAGCTTAGATACAGCAGTTCTATGTATGGTAGATACCTCTATAATGGCAGCTTAGATACAGCAGCTCAGCTCTATGTATGGTAGATACCTCTATAATGGCAGCTTAGATACAGCAGTTCTATGTATGGTAGATACCTCTATAATGGCAGCTTAGATACAGCAGCTCAGCTCTATGTATGGTAGATGCCCCTATAATGGCAGCTTAGATACAGCAGCTCAGCTCTATGTATGGTAGATACCTCTATAATGGCAGCTTAGATACAGCAGTTCTATGTATGGTAGATACCTCTATAATGGCAGCTTAGATACAGCAGCTCAGCTCTATGTATGGTAGATACCTCTATAATGGCAGCTTAGATACAGCTGCTCTATGTATGGTAGATACCCCTATAATGGCGGCTTAGATACAGCAGCTCAGCTCTATGTATGGTAGATACCTCTATAATGGCAGCTTAGATACAGCAGCTCAGCTCTATGTATGGTACATACCTCTATAATGGCAGCTTAGATACAGCAGCTCAGCTCTATGTATGGTACATACCTCTATAATGGCAGCTTAGATACAGCAGCTCAGCTCTGTGTATGGTAGATACCTCTATAATGGCAGCTTAGATACAGCAGCTCGGCTCTATGTATAGTAGATACCTCTATATTGGTGGCTTAGATACAGCACCTCAGCTCTATGTATGGTAGATACCTCTATAATGGCAGCTTAGATACAGCAGCTCAGCTCTATGTATGGCAGATACCTCTATAATGGCAGCTTAGATACAGCAGCTCAGCTCTATGTATGGTAGATACCTCTATAATGGCAGCTTAGATACAGCAGCTCTATGTATGGTAGATACCTCTATAACATCAGCTTAGATACAGCAGCTCAGCTCTATGTATGGTAGATACCTCTATAATGGCAGCTTAGATACAGCACTCAGCTCTATGTATGGTAGATACCTCTATAATGGCAGCTTAGATACAGCACCTTGTCTCTGTGTATGGTAGATACCTCTATAATGGCAGCTTAGATACAGCAGCTCAGCTCTATTTATGGTAGATACCTCTATAATGGCAGCTTAGATACAGCACCTTGTCTCTGTGTATGGTAGATACCTCTATAATGGCAGCTTAGATACAGTAGCTCAGCTCTATTTATGGTAGATACCTCTATAATGGCAGTTTAGATACAGCAGCTCAGCTCTATGTATGGTAGATGCCCCTATAATGGCAGCTTAGATACAGCAGCTCAGCTCTATGTATGGTAGATATCTCTATAATGGCAGCTTAGATACAGCAGCTCAGCACTATGTATGGTAGATACCTCTATAATGGCAGCTTAGATACAGCACTCAGCTCTATGTATGGTAGATACCTCTATAATGGCAGCTTAGATACAGCAGCTCAGCTCTATGTATGGCAGATACCTCTATAATGGCAGCTTAGATACAGCTGCTCTATGTATGGTAGATACCCCTATAATGGCAGCTTAGATACAGCAGCTCATCTCTATGTATGGTAGATACCTCTATAATGGCAGCTTAGATACAGCTGCTCTATGTATGGTAGATACCCCTATAATTGCAGCTTAGATACAGCAGCTCATCTCTATGTATGGTAGATACCTCTATAATGACAGCTTAGATACAGCAGCTCTATGTATGGTAGATACCTCTATAATGGCATCTTAGATACAGCTGTCTATGTATGGTAGATACATATATACAGTATATACTCTCAGCATTAGACCCAGGGGTTATTGTGCTCAGAGCCGGCTGGTACAGTATATGTAGTGTATATACAGTATATACTCTCAGCATTACACCCAGGGGTTATTGTGCTCAGAGCCGGCTGGTACAGTATATGTAGTGTATATACAGTATATACTCTCAGCATTACACCCAGGGGTTATTGTGCTCAGAGCCGGCTGGTACAGTATATGTAGTGTATATACAGTATATACTCTCAGCATTAGACCCAGGAGTTATTGTGCTCAGAGCCGGCTGGTGCAGTATATGTAGTGTATATACAGTATATACTATCAGCATTAGACCCAGGGGTTATTGTGCTCAGAGCCGGCTGGTACAGTATATGTAGTGTATATACAGTATATACTCTCAGCATTAGACCCAGGGGTTATTGTGCTCAGAGCCGGCTGGTACAGTATATGTAGTGTATATACAGTATATACTCTCAGCATTACACCCAGGGGTTATTGTGCTCAGAGCCGGCTGGTACAGTATATGTAGTGTATATACAGTATATACTCTCAGCATTACACCCAGGGGTTATTGTGCTCAGAGCCGGCTGGTACAGTATATGTAGTGTATATACAGTATATACTCTCAGCATTAGACCCAGGGGTTATTGTGCTCAGAGCCGGCTGGTACAGTATATGTAGTGTATATACAGTATATACTCTCAGCATTAGACCCGGGAGTTATTGTGCTCAGAGCCGGCTGGTGCAGTATATGTAGTGTATATACAGTATATACTCTCAGCATTACACCCAGGGGTTATTGTACTCAGAGCCGGCTGGTACAGTATATGTAGTGTATATACAGTATATACTCTCAGCATTAGACCCAGGGGTTATTGTGCTCAGAGCCGGCTGGTGCAGTATATGTAGTGTATATACAGTATATACTCTCAGCATTAGACCCAGGGGTTATTGTGCTCAGAGCCGGCTGGTGCAGTATATGTAGTGTATATACAGTATATACTCTCAGCATTACACCCAGGGGTTATTGTGCTCAGAGCCGGCTGGTACAGTATATGTAGTGTATATACAGTATATACTCTCAGCATTAGACCCAGGGGTTATTGTACTCAGAGCCGGCTGGTACAGTATATGTAGTGTATATACAGTATATACTCTCAGCATTAGACCCAGGGGTTATTGTGCTCAGAGCCGGCTGGTACAGTATATGTAGTGTATATACAGTATATACTCTCAGCATTAGACCCAGGGGTTATTGTGCTCAGAGCCGGCTGGTGCAGTATATGTAGTGTATATACAGTATATACTCTCAGCATTACACCCAGGGGTTATTGTGCTCAGAGCCGGCTGGTACAGTATATGTAGTGTATATACAGTATATACTCTCAGCATTAGACCCAGGAGTTATTGTGCTCAGAGCCGGCTGGTACAGTATATGTAGTGTATATACAGTATATACTCTCAGCATTAGACCCAGGGGTTATTGTACTCAGAGCCGGCTGGTGCAGTATATGTAGTGTATATACAGTATATACTCTCAGCATTAGACCCAGGAGTTATTGTGCTCAGAGCCGGCTGGTGCAGTATATGTAGTGTATATACAGTATATACTCTCAGCATTAGACCCAGGGGTTATTGTGCTCAGAGCCGGCTGGTACAGTATATGTAGTGTATATACAGTATATACTCTCAGCATTAGACCCAGGGGTTATTGTGCTCAGAGCCGGCTGGTACAGTATATGTAGTGTATATACAGTATATACTCTCAGCATTAGACCCAGGGGTTATTGTGCTCAGAGCCGGCTGGTACAGTATATGTAGTGTATATACAGTATATACTCTCAGCATTAGACCCAGGGGTTATTGTGCTCAGAGCCGGCTGGTACAGTATATGTAGTGTATATACAGTATATACTCTCAGCATTAGACCCAGGGGTTATTGTGCTCAGAGCCGGCTGGTGCAGTATATGTAGTGTATATACAGTATATACTCTCAGCATTAGACCCGGGGGTTATTGTGCTCAGAGCCGGCTGGTGCAGTATATGTAGTGTATATACAGTATATACTCTCTCAGCATTACACCCAGGGGTTATTGTGCTCAGAGCCGGCTGGTACAGTATATGTAGTGTATATACAGTATATACTCTCAGCATTAGACCCAGGAGTTATTGTGCTCAGATCCGGCTGGTACAGTATATGTAGTGTATATACAGTATATACTCTCAGCATTAGACCCAGGGGTTATTGTGCTCAGAGCCGGCTGGTACAGTATATGTAGTGTATATACAGTATATACTCTCAGCATTAGACCCAGGGGTTATTGTGCTCAGAGCCGGCTGGTACAGTATATGTAGTGTATATACAGTATATACTCTCAGCATTAGACCCAGGAGTTATTGTGCTCAGAGCCGGCTGGTACAGTATATGTAGTGTATATACAGTATATACTCTCAGCATTAGACCCAGGGGTTATTGTGCTCAGAGCCGGCTGGTGCAGTATATGTAGTGTATATACAGTATATACTCTCAGCATTACACCCAGGGGTTATTGTGCTCAGAGCCGGCTGGTACAGTATATGTAGTGTATATACAGTATATACTCTCAGCATTACACCCAGGGGTTATTGTGCTCAGAGCCGGCTGGTGCAGTATATGTAGTGTATATACAGTATATACTCTCAGCATTAGTCCCAGGGGTTATTGTGCTCAGAGCCGGCTGGTACAGTATATGTAGTGTATATACAGTATATACTCTCACAGCATTAGACCCAGGGGTTATTGTGCTCAGAGCCGGCTGGTACAGTATATGTAGTGTATATACAGTATATACTCTCAGCATTAGACCCAGGGGTTATTGTGCTCAGAGCCGGCTGGTACAGTATATGTAGTGTATATACAGTATATACTCTCAGCATTAGACCCAGGGGTTATTGTGCTCAGAGCCGGCTGGTGCAGTATATGTAGTGTATATACAGTATATACTCTCAGCATTAGACCCAGGGGTTATTGTGCTCAGAGCCGGCTGGTACAGTATATGTAGTGTATATACAGTATATACTCTCAGCATTAGACCCAGGGGTTATTGTGCTCAGAGCCGGCTGGTACAGTATATGTAGTGTATATACAGTATATACTCTCAGCATTAGACCCAGGAGTTATTGTGCTCAGAGCCGGCTGGTACAGTATATGTAGTGTATATACAGTATATACTCTCAGCATTAGACCCAGGGGTTATTGTGCTCAGAGCCGGCTGGTACAGTATATGTAGTGTATATACAGTATATACTCTCAGCATTAGACCCAGGAGTTATTGTGCTCAGAGCCGGCTGGTACAGTATATGTAGTGTATATACAGTATATACTCTCAGCATTACACCCAGGGGTTATTGTGCTCAGAGCCGGCTGGTACAGTATATGTAGTGTATATACAGTATATACTCTCAGCATTAGACCCAGGGGTTATTGTGCTCAGATCCGGCTGGTACAGTATATGTAGTGTATATACAGTATATACTCTCAGCATTACACCCAGGGGTTATTGTGCTCAGAGCCGGCTGGTACAGTATATGTAGTGTATATACAGTATATACTCTCAGCATTAGACCCAGGAGTTATTGTGCTCAGAGCCGGCTGGTACAGTATATGTAGTGTATATACAGTATATACTCTCAGCATTAGACCCAGGGGTTATTGTGCTCAGAGCCGGCTGGTACAGTATATGTAGTGTATATACAGTATATACTCTCAGCATTAGACCCAGGGGTTATTGTGCTCAGAGCCGGCTGGTACAGTATATGTAGTGTATATACAGTATATACTCTCAGCATTACACCCAGGGGTTATTGTGCTCAGAGCCGGCTGGTGCAGTATATGTAGTGTATATACAGTATATACTCTCTCAGCATTACACCCAGGGGTTATTGTGCTCAGAGCCGGCTGGTACAGTATATGTAGTGTATATACAGTATATACTCTCAGCATTAGACCCAGGGGTTATTGTGCTCAGAGCCGGCTGGTAGAGTATATGTAGTGTATATACAGTATATACTCTCAGCATTAGTCCCAGGGGTTATTGTGCTCAGAGCCGGCTGGTACAGTATATGTAGTGTATATACAGTATATACTCTCAGCATTAGTCCCAGGGGTTATTGTGCTCAGATCCGGCTGGTACAGTATATGTAGTGTATATACAGTATATACTCTCAGCATTACACCCAGGGGTTATTGTGCTCAGAGCCGGCTGGTGCAGTATATGTAGTGTATATACAGTATATACTCTCTCAGCATTACACCCAGGGGTTATTGTGCTCAGAGCCGGCTGGTACAGTATATGTAGTGTATATACAGTATATACTCTCAGCATTAGACCCAGGGGTTATTGTGCTCAGAGCCGGCTGGTACAGTATATGTAGTGTATATACAGTATATACTCTCAGCATTAGACCCGGGGGTTATTGTGCTCAGAGCCGGCTGGTGCAGTATATGTAGTGTATATACAGTATATACTCTCAGCATTAGACCCAGGGGTTATTGTGCTCAGAGCCGGCTGGTACAGTATATGTAGTGTATATACAGTATATACTCTCAGCATTAGACCCAGGGGTTATTGTGCTCAGAGCCGGCTGGTACAGTATATGTAGTGTATATACAGTATATACTCTCAGCATTACACCCAGGGGTTATTGTGCTCAGAGCCGGCTGGTACAGTATATGTAGTGTATATACAGTATATACTCTCAGCATTACACCCAGGGGTTATTGTGCTCAGAGCCGGCTGGTACAGTATATGTAGTGTATATACAGTATATACTATCAGCATTACACCCAGGGGTTATTGTGCTCAGAGCCGGCTGGTACAGTATATGTAGTGTATATACAGTATATACTCTCAGCATTAGACCCAGGGGTTATTGTGCTCAGAGCCGGCTGGTGCAGTATATGTAGTGTATATACAGTATATACTCTCTCAGCATTACACCCAGGGGTTATTGTGCTCAGAGCCGGCTGGTACAGTATATGTAGTGTATATACAGTATATACTCTCAGCATTACACCCAGGGGTTATTGTGCTCAGAGCCGGCTGGTGCAGTATATGTAGTGTATATACAGTATATACTCTCTCAGCATTACACCCAGGGGTTATTGTGCTCAGAGCCGGCTGGTACAGTATATGTAGTGTATATACAGTATATACTCTCAGCATTACACCCAGGGGTTATTGTACTCAGAGCCGGCTGGTACAGTATATGTAGTGTATATACAGTATATACTCTCAGCATTAGACCCAGGGGTTATTGTGCTCAGAGCCGGCTGGTACAGTATATGTAGTGTATATACAGTATATACTCTCAGCATTAGACCCAGGGGTTATTGTGCTCAGAGCCGGCTGGTACAGTATATGTAGTGTATATACAGTATATACTCTCAGCATTAGACCCAGGGGTTATTGTGCTCAGAGCCGGCTGGTACAGTATATGTAGTGTATATACAGTATATACTCTCAGCATTAGTCCCAGGGGTTATTGTGCTCAGAGCCGGCTGGTACAGTATATGTAGTGTATATACAGTATATACTCTCAGCATTAGACCCAGGGGTTATTGTGCTCAGAGCCGGCTGGTACAGTATATGTAGTGTATATACAGTATATACTCTCAGCATTAGACCCGGGGGTTATTGTGCTCAGAGCCGGCTGGTACAGTATATGTAGTGTATATACAGTATATACTCTCAGCATTAGTCCCAGGGGTTATTGTGCTCAGAGCCGGCTGGTACAGTATATGTAGTGTATATACAGTATATACTCTCAGCATTACACCCAGGGGTTATTGTGCTCAGAGCCGGCTGGTACAGTATATGTAGTGTATATACAGTATATACTCTCAGCATTAGACCCAGGAGTTATTGTGCTCAGAGCCGGCTGGTACAGTATATGTAGTGTATATACAGTATATACTCTCTCAGCATTACACCCAGGGGTTATTGTGCTCAGAGCCGGCTGGTGCAGTATATGTAGTGTATATACAGTATATACTCTCAGCATTAGACCCGGGGGTTATTGTGCTCAGAGCCGGCTGGTACAGTATATGTAGTGTATATACAGTATATACTCTCAGCATTACACCCAGGGGTTATTGTGCTCAGAGCCGGCTGGTGCAGTATATGTAGTGTATATACAGTATATACTCTCAGCATTAGACCCAGGGGTTATTGTGCTCAGAGCCGGCTGGTGCAGTATATGTAGTGTATATACAGTATATACTCTCAGCATTAGTCCCAGGGGTTATTGTGCTCAGAGCCGGCTGGTACAGTATATGTAGTGTATATACAGTATATACTCTCAGCATTACACCCAGGGGTTATTGTGCTCAGAGCCGGCTGGTACAGTATATGTAGTGTATATACAGTATATACTCTCAGCATTAGACCCAGGAGTTATTGTGCTCAGAGCCGGCTGGTACAGTATATGTAGTGTATATACAGTATATACTCTCAGCATTACACCCAGGGGTTATTGTGCTCAGAGCCGGCTGGTACAGTATATGTAGTGTATATACAGTATATACTCTCAGCATTAGACCCAGGAGTTATTGTGCTCAGAGCCGGCTGGTACAGTATATGTAGTGTATATACAGTATATACTCTCAGCATTACACCCAGGGGTTATTGTGCTCAGAGCCGGCTGGTGCAGTATATGTAGTGTATATACAGTATATACTCTCAGCATTACACCCAGGGGTTATTGTGCTCAGAGCCGGCTGGTACAGTATATGTAGTGTATATACAGTATATACTCTCAGCATTAGACCCAGGGGTTATTGTGCTCAGAGCCGGCTGGTACAGTATATGTAGTGTATATACAGTATATACTCTCAGCATTACACCCAGGGGTTATTGTGCTCAGAGCCGGCTGGTGCAGTATATGTAGTGTATATACAGTATATACTCTCAGCATTAGACCCAGGGGTTATTGTGCTCAGAGCCGGCTGGTACAGTATATGTAGTGTATATACAGTATATACTCTCAGCATTAGACCCAGGGGTTATTGTGCTCAGAGCCGGCTGGTACAGTATATGTAGTGTATATACAGTATATACTCTCAGCATTAGACCCAGGGGTTATTGTGCTCGGAGCCGGCTGGTACAGTATATGTAGTGTATATACAGTATATACTCTCAGCATTAGACCCAGGGGTTATTGTGCTCGGAGCCGGCTGGTACAGTATATGTAGTGTATATACAGTATATACTCTCAGCATTACACCCAGGGGTTATTGTGCTCAGAGCCGGCTGGTGCAGTATATGTAGTGTATATACAGTATATACTCTCAGCATTACACCCAGGGGTTATTGTGCTCAGAGCCGGCTGGTACAGTATATGTAGTGTATATACAGTATATACTCTCAGCATTAGACCCAGGGGTTATTGTGCTCAGAGCCGGCTGGTGCAGTATATGTAGTGTATATACAGTATATACTCTCAGCATTACACCCAGGGGTTATTGTGCTCAGAGCCGGCTGGTGCAGTATATGTAGTGTATATACAGTATATACTCTCAGCATTACACCCAGGGGTTATTGTGCTCAGATCCGGCTGGTACAGTATATGTAGTGTATATACAGTATATACTCTCAGCATTAGACCCAGGGGTTATTGTGCTCAGAGCCGGCTGGTACAGTATATGTAGTGTATATACAGTATATACTCTCAGCATTAGACCCAGGGGTTATTGTGCTCAGAGCCGGCTGGTGCAGTATATGTAGTGTATATACAGTATATACTCTCAGCATTACACCCAGGGGTTATTGTGCTCAGAGCCGGCTGGTACAGTATATGTAGTGTATATACAGTATATACTCTCAGCATTACACCCAGGGGTTATTGTACTCAGAGCCGGCTGGTACAGTATATGTAGTGTATATACAGTATATACTCTCAGCATTACACCCAGGGGTTATTGTGCTCAGAGCCGGCTGGTACAGTATATGTAGTGTATATACAGTATATACTCTCAGCATTACACCCAGGGGTTATTGTGCTCAGAGCCGGCTGGTACAGTATATGTAGTGTATATACAGTATATACTCTCAGCATTAGACCCAGGGGTTATTGTGCTCAGAGCCGGCTGGTACAGTATATGTAGTGTATATACAGTATATACTCTCAGCATTAGACCCAGGGGTTATTGTGCTCAGAGCCGGCTGGTACAGTATATGTAGTGTATATACAGTATATACTCTCAGCATTACACCCAGGGGTTATTGTGCTCAGAGCCGGCTGGTACAGTATATGTAGTGTATATACAGTATATACTCTCAGCATTACACCCAGGGGTTATTGTGCTCAGAGCCGGCTGGTACAGTATATGTAGTGTATATACAGTATATACTCTCAGCATTACACCCAGGGGTTATTGTGCTCAGAGCCGGCTGGTACAGTATATGTAGTGTATATACAGTATATACTCTCAGCATTAGACCCAGGGGTTATTGTGCTCAGAGCCGGCTGGTACAGTATATGTAGTGTATATACAGTATATACTCTCAGCATTAGTCCCAGGGGTTATTGTGCTCAGAGCCGGCTGGTACAGTATATGTAGTGTATATACAGTATATACTCTCAGCATTAGACCCAGGGGTTATTGTGCTCAGAGCCGGCTGGTACAGTATATGTAGTGTATATACAGTATATACTCTCAGCATTACACCCAGGGGTTATTGTGCTCAGAGCCGGCTGGTACAGTATATGTAGTGTATATACAGTATATACTCTCAGCATTAGACCCAGGAGTTATTGTGCTCAGAGCCGGCTGGTACAGTATATGTAGTGTATATACAGTATATACTCTCAGCATTACACCCAGGGGTTATTGTGCTCAGAGCCGGCTGGTACAGTATATGTAGTGTATATACAGTATATACTCTCAGCATTAGACCCAGGGGTTATTGTGCTCAGAGCCGGCTGGTGCAGTATATGTAGTGTATATACAGTATATACTCTCAGCATTACACCCAGGGGTTATTGTGCTCAGAGCCGGCTGGTACAGTATATGTAGTGTATATACAGTATATACTCTCAGCATTAGACCCAGGGGTTATTGTGCTCAGAGCCGGCTGGTACAGTATATGTAGTGTATATACAGTATATACTCTCAGCATTAGACCCAGGGGTTATTGTGCTCAGAGCCGGCTGGTGCAGTATATGTAGTGTATATACAGTATATACTCTCAGCATTACACCCAGGGGTTATTGTGCTCAGAGCCGGCTGGTACAGTATATGTAGTGTATATACAGTATATACTCTCAGCATTAGACCCAGGGGTTATTGTGCTCAGAGCCGGCTGGTGCAGTATATGTAGTGTATATACAGTATATACTCTCAGCATTACACCCAGGGGTTATTGTGCTCAGAGCCGGCTGGTACAGTATATGTAGTGTATATACAGTATATACTCTCTCAGCATTACACCCAGGGGTTATTGTGCTCAGAGCCGGCTGGTACAGTATATGTAGTGTATATACAGTATATACTCTCTCAGCATTACACCCAGGGGTTATTGTGCTCAGAGCCGGCTGGTGCAGTATATGTAGTGTATATACAGTATATACTCTCAGCATTAGACCCAGGGGTTATTGTGCTCGGAGCCGGCTGGTACAGTATATGTAGTGTATATACAGTATATACTCTCAGCATTACACCCAGGGGTTATTGTGCTCAGAGCCGGCTGGTACAGTATATGTAGTGTATATACAGTATATACTCTCAGCATTACACCCAGGGGTTATTGTGCTCAGAGCCGGCTGGTACAGTATATGTAGTGTATATACAGTATATACTCTCAGCATTAGACCCAGGGGTTATTGTGCTCAGAGCCGGCTGGTACAGTATATGTAGTGTATATACAGTATATACTCTCAGCATTAGACCCAGGGGTTATTGTGCTCAGAGCCGGCTGGTACAGTATATGTAGTGTATATACAGTATATACTCTCAGCATTAGACCCAGGGGTTATTGTGCTCAGAGCCGGCTGGTACAGTATATGTAGTGTATATACAGTATATACTCTCAGCATTAGACCCAGGGGTTATTGTGCTCAGAGCCGGCTGGTACAGTATATGTAGTGTATATACAGTATATACTCTCAGCATTAGACCCAGGGGTTATTGTGCTCAGAGCCGGCTGGTACAGTATATGTAGTGTATATACAGTATATACTCTCAGCATTACACCCAGGGGTTATTGTGCTCAGAGCCGGCTGGTGCAGTATATGTAGTGTATATACAGTATATACTCTCAGCATTACACCCAGGGGTTATTGTGCTCAGAGCCGGCTGGTACAGTATATGTAGTGTATATACAGTATATACTCTCAGCATTACACCCAGGGGTTATTGTGCTCAGAGCCGGCTGGTACAGTATATGTAGTGTATATACAGTATATACTCTCTCAGCATTACACCCAGGGGTTATTGTGCTCAGAGCCGGCTGGTACAGTATATGTAGTGTATATACAGTATATACTCTCAGCATTAGACCCAGGGGTTATTGTGCTCGGAGCCGGCTGGTACAGTATATGTAGTGTATATACAGTATATACTCTCAGCATTAGACCCAGGGGTTATTGTGCTCAGAGCCGGCTGGTGCAGTATATGTAGTGTATATACAGTATATACTCTCAGCATTACACCCAGGGGTTATTGTGCTCAGAGCCGGCTGGTACAGTATATGTAGTGTATATACAGTATATACTCTCTCAGCATTAGACCCAGGAGTTATTGTGCTCAGAGCCGGCTGGTACAGTATATGTAGTGTATATACAGTATATACTCTCTCAGCATTACACCCAGGGGTTATTGTGCTCAGATCCGGCTGGTACAGTATATGTAGTGTATATACAGTATATACTCTCTCAGCATTACACCCAGGGGTTATTGTGCTCAGAGCCGGCTGGTGCAGTATATGTAGTGTATATACAGTATATACTCTCAGCATTACACCCAGGGGTTATTGTGCTCAGAGCCGGCTGGTACAGTATATGTAGTGTATATACAGTATATACTCTCAGCATTAGACCCAGGGGTTATTGTGCTCAGAGCCGGCTGGTGCAGTATATGTAGTGTATATACAGTATATACTCTCAGCATTACACCCAGGGGTTATTGTGCTCAGAGCCGGCTGGTACAGTATATGTAGTGTATATACAGTATATACTCTCAGCATTACACCCAGGGGTTATTGTGCTCAGAGCCGGCTGGTACAGTATATGTAGTGTATATACAGTATATACTCTCAGCATTACACCCAGGGGTTATTGTGCTCAGAGCCGGCTGGTACAGTATATGTAGTGTATATACAGTATATACTCTCAGCATTACACCCAGGGGTTATTGTGCTCAGAGCCGGCTGGTGCAGTATATGTAGTGTATATACAGTATATACTCTCAGCATTAGTCCCAGGGGTTATTGTACTCAGAGCCGGCTGGTGCAGTATATGTAGTGTATATACAGTATATACTCTCAGCATTACACCCAGGGGTTATTGTGCTCAGAGCCGGCTGGTACAGTATATGTAGTGTATATACAGTATATACTCTCAGCATTAGACCCAGGGGTTATTGTGCTCAGAGCCGGCTGGTGCAGTATATGTAGTGTATATACAGTATATACTCTCAGCATTAGACCCAGGAGTTATTGTGCTCAGAGCCGGCTGGTGCAGTATATGTAGTGTATATACAGTATATACTCTCAGCATTAGACCCAGGGGTTATTGTGCTCAGAGCCGGCTGGTGCAGTATATGTAGTGTATATACAGTATATACTCTCAGCATTAGACCCAGGAGTTATTGTGCTCAGAGCCGGCTGGTACAGTATATGTAGTGTATATACAGTATATACTCTCAGCATTACACCCAGGGGTTATTGTGCTCAGAGCCGGCTGGTACAGTATATGTAGTGTATATACAGTATATACTCTCAGCATTAGACCCAGGGGTTATTGTGCTCAGAGCCGGCTGGTACAGTATATGTAGTGTATATACAGTATATACTCTCAGCATTACACCCAGGGGTTATTGTGCTCAGAGCCGGCTGGTACAGTATATGTAGTGTATATACAGTATATACTCTCAGCATTAGACCCAGGGGTTATTGTGCTCAGAGCCGGCTGGTACAGTATATGTAGTGTATATACAGTATATACTCTCAGCATTACACCCAGGGGTTATTGTGCTCAGAGCCGGCTGGTACAGTATATGTAGTGTATATACAGTATATACTCTCAGCATTAGACCCAGGGGTTATTGTGCTCGGAGCCGGCTGGTACAGTATATGTAGTGTATATACAGTATATACTCTCAGCATTAGACCCAGGGGTTATTGTGCTCAGAGCCGGCTGGTGCAGTATATGTAGTGTATATACAGTATATACTCTCTCAGCATTACACCCAGGGGTTATTGTGCTCAGAGCCGGCTGGTACAGTATATGTAGTGTATATACAGTATATACTCTCAGCATTACACCCAGGGGTTATTGTGCTCAGAGCCGGCTGGTGCAGTATATGTAGTGTATATACAGTATATACTCTCAGCATTAGACCCAGGGGTTATTGTGCTCAGAGCCGGCTGGTACAGTATATGTAGTGTATATACAGTATATACTCTCAGCATTACACCCAGGGGTTATTGTGCTCAGAGCCGGCTGGTACAGTATATGTAGTGTATATACAGTATATACTCTCAGCATTAGTCCCAGGGGTTATTGTGCTCAGAGCCGGCTGGTACAGTATATGTAGTGTATATACAGTATATACTCTCAGCATTACACCCAGGGGTTATTGTGCTCAGAGCCGGCTGGTACAGTATATGTAGTGTATATACAGTATATACTCTCAGCATTAGACCCAGGGGTTATTGTACTCAGAGCCGGCTGGTACAGTATATGTAGTGTATATACAGTATATACTCTCAGCATTAGACCCAGGAGTTATTGTGCTCAGAGCCGGCTGGTGCAGTATATGTAGTGTATATACAGTATATACTCTCAGCATTAGTCCCAGGGGTTATTGTGCTCAGAGCCGGCTGGTACAGTATATGTAGTGTATATACAGTATATACTCTCAGCATTAGTCCCAGGGGTTATTGTGCTCAGAGCCGGCTGGTGCAGTATATGTAGTGTATATACAGTATATACTCTCAGCATTAGACCCAGGAGTTATTGTGCTCAGAGCCGGCTGGTACAGTATATGTAGTGTATATACAGTATATACTCTCAGCATTACACCCAGGGGTTATTGTGCTCAGAGCCGGCTGGTACAGTATATGTAGTGTATATACAGTATATACTCTCAGCATTAGACCCAGGGGTTATTGTACTCAGAGCCGGCTGGTACAGTATATGTAGTGTATATACAGTATATACTCTCAGCATTAGTCCCAGGGGTTATTGTGCTCAGAGCCGGCTGGTACAGTATATGTAGTGTATATACAGTATATACTCTCAGCATTAGTCCCAGGGGTTATTGTGCTCAGAGCCGGCTGGTACAGTATATGTAGTGTATATACAGTATATACTCTCAGCATTAGACCCAGGAGTTATTGTGCTCAGAGCCGGCTGGTACAGTATATGTAGTGTATATACAGTATATACTCTCAGCATTAGACCCAGGGGTTATT
>NW_027285360.1:0-60059 GCF_040894005.1 Engystomops pustulosus | reverse complement strand
CCATGTGAACAGGAAAAAAGGCTCACCATGTGTGAACAGGTGTTGAATACTCACTGTTCCATGTGGTCTCAGACACTGGCTGAGAGGAAGTAGGCGACCCCTATATGCAGTCTCCTGCTAATTTTAAAAACACCTGGGTCGAATGGGGCGGAGTGCTGGTACCAGGAAAAGCTAAATAAATGATAGAATGTACTAAACCAACATGGGGAGAAAAAAAGAACTGGACCATACTAGTATGGGTGCTGGGGGGCAACCGAGTCTTGGTCCCTTCTGGTGCTGTGCTGCAGCGGTGACGGATACCATTTGATGCTGCACACAACCGCGTAGGGACCCACCATAAAGAGGTCACTAAGAACCTTGAGTTCTTAATATAATGTAGCCTAGTGGCAGTAGATTATTGTGTGATGTGTGGATGTGCGGTCCAGTTCTTTTTCTCTCCCCATGTTGGTTTAGTAACAGTATGGGTTCTGTAAAAGCTCCGGAATGGCAGCACCCCGACGCATGTTTCGACTTTGATTGCCTTCACCTTCGTCTGGCTTTTACAGAGGCCAAACTGTTACTATTTAGTAGCTAGTATACCCTATTAACACTAGTTTACACTTTTTATGTCTGCCTGTTTCTTGATGTGGTTAATGATATGTTTTACACTTAACAACTAACTCTAGCAATTTATCACCCAATAAAGATTAAGATCTGTGTAAATTAGTCAAATCATTAAATTATATACTCTGTATACAAACACCTTTGTATAGGGAAAAGGTCCTTCCTTCTATACAAAACAACCAGTACTTGAGAGGGCATCTGATAATAGGTGCTATCTGATAACAGCTGTTTTCATAAAAATTCTGAAATACGTTTTTTTGTTTCATGAGCAAATATTTAGTTTGAAGTCCAAAGAGCAGAGAGTTTTTATTTTTTAGAGAAGCTACTCAGGCTCATTTGCATACAGTCCTTCATCCTGATGGTAGATTCCCTTTTTAAGATTGGTATGCCCCAGCTCTACCCCTTTGCTGTCTTGTATGGACCCTTTGATGTTAGCACAATTCACCTTGAAATCCCACACCTCTACTATGTACAGCAAGCTTCAGTGCATGCACTATGAGTACATTTGGGGCTTCTCCATGCTTTCACAAGTGAAGCAACTTAATTGGCATGGACAGTTTCATCAAGCCACTGCTGAAACTTCATCCAACAACTTTAGAATAGGTATTATATGTCCTACATGCAGAGTAAGGTACTATTTTTGGTTTTAACAGTAACTCCAGAAACATTTCCTTCAACATGAAGCAGTGAAAATATAAATTGTTTCTGAAGAATTTTAGTTTGTTTCTTAGAATTTTTACATTGTTAAAATCACTTAAAATCATTTGGGTAAATGAAATCTTTCTAAATTTATTATTGCATGGAAATTTAGCACAGGGCAGCTAAGTCCTACTTCTCAGTGCAAAATTCACTAATGCACTGGTACCATACTTAAATCCTTATGCACTCCTTTAATCGATCTAGTTCTCCAGAGTTTTTGAGTTTTCATCTAGAATGGGTCCTTCTAGGATTGCCCATTTATTGGACCATTTTGGCATGAGGTATGACTGTTGACTTGTGAGCCGTGTCTCCTAGTGACCCTGTTAACCCTTTTGGTTTATTTGCTGAATCTATCTCCATGGGTCATTGGCAAGAGGTTTGCAAGATTGTCCTTAGATCCTACATTCAGATACATATAAATTAATACTGTTGCCAAAACCCTGACCAATTCTAGCTCTTACCTTAGCAGCATTGACAGCTGAGCCATATCCAGTGGAGAATGCACAGCCAATGAGGCAGACCTTATCCAGAGGTGCATCCGGGTGTATCTTCACAACAGCAATATCATCCACCACTGTGTACTCCGTAAATGTGCTGGTACTGGCAAAGTTATACACTGGCTTCCCTTTGCAAGTAAATCTTGTAGTTTTGTCGAGTAGCACTCCATCATATTTCCCAATGCTGTTTATAATATAAAATTAATTGGAAACTATTAGAATTTACTACATAATTATATAATAGCGAAAAATAACATACACATGCTAACTATAGTTTGCTTTATTTGTTTGTTAATCGGAGGATTACATAACTGAGTTAATCTGTTGTTGTAAAAGTAGTTAAAGGGGTTGTCCACTTTAAGCAAATTCCAGCAAATAACCAATATTGTTTGCGTAATGATAGAGGAAGTATATTGGAAAATTGTATAACCTATCAATTCTTCACAGTTTTCTAGATCTCTGCATGCTGCCCTTTTGAAGTCCTTCAACTGGAAGCTTCAATTTTTACTTCCTGTGGATGCACACCAGTCCACGGTCATGTGATATAATGAGCAATGCACTTGACCATGGATGGTGTTTATCCACAGGAGGTAAACAATGAAGCTTTCTATTGAAGCACAGCAAGCAGAGACCTAGGACCGCCAGCAATTGATAAACAAATATATATTGGAAAACTGTATGACTTTTTATTACACAAACATTATCAATTATTTCCTGAACAAGAAAATGGACCATTTTCCCAAAGAAGAGAAGCTACTCTAACCCACAGACTACATGTACACAAGTCAAACTTCTATTTGCTCATGAAAACCAATAAGATCTCAGATTTTATTTTATAGACGGTTGTGGGAAAATGAAAGCTGTGCTCCGATTGGTTTCCCTGAGCAATTAGAACACTCAGACACTTTTGACCCTCTGGGTCTATACAATTATGTCAGTATAAAATATGTGTAGGCTCTTTATTATTTACAAAATGTTTGTGTTTTTTTGGGCCATAAATTTTTTTTGTGGAAAAAAGATTTAGTTTTTATGTTTGAACTGATTTTCAACATTTTACCAATTGAGGACTTTACCACTAGAGGGCTTGATTACTGATAACATATGTTATTCTAACAGTGCATCAAGGGTTTCTAGGAAATTTATTTGGGCATACAATAATAAAGGAACTTTTTTCACATCATTCCGGTGAGTGCCGCATTTCACTCTTTTGTTTTGCCTCATCTGTCTGCATATATTGGACGTGCGCCCTGGACTGCTTTGTTTTCCCTAATGCCCAGTCTCCTGCCTTTGGTCTGCAGAAGGTGTTTATTAATTTTGGTGTGTGCAGTGCCGGCCTTTGAACTTTCCTTTCTCCTCTCCCTCGGGAATCAATGTTAGGCCTCTGTCTGCCTTAGTAACTGTAAATACATGAAGCCACTCCATTGGGATATACAAACAGGGCCGTATCATAGGGGGGCTCACATGACCACCGTCCGAATTGCCAACAGTGTATTCGGCTCTGGACTCCGAGCGAGAGTGTGACTATATAGTTATAGGGGGACTGCATAAAGTTATAGGGGGGCTGTATAGTTATTATAGGGGGACTGTATATAGTTACTATAGGGGGACTGTATATAGTTATTATAGGGGGCAGTATATAGTTATTATAGGGGGCTGTATATTGTTATTATAGGGGCAGTCTACAGTTATTATAGGGGCTGTATACAGTTATTATAGGGGGACAGCATGTAGTTAGTATATGGAGGCTGTATATAGTTATTATAGGGAGTCTGTATAAAGTTATTATAGGGAGTCTGTATATAGTTATAATAGGGGGCTGTATATAGTTAATGCTGTGGGACTGTATATAGGTATTGTTGGGGGCTGCATACAGTTATTGTTGGGGAGCAGTATTTATTACTGTGGGCTGTATACAGTGATTGCTGGGGAGCTGTATACAGTGATTGCTGGGGGAGCTGTATACAGTAATTGATTTCTGGGGGAGCTGTATACAGTGATTGCTGGGGGAGCTGTATACAGTGATTGCTGAAGGAGCTGTATACAGTGATTGCTGGGGAAGCTGTATACAGTGATTGCTGGGGGATCTGTATATAGTGATTGCTGGGGGAGCTGTATATAGTGATTGCTGGGGGAGCTGTACATAGTGATTACTGGGGGAGCTGTATACAGTGATTGCTGAGGGGGCTATATGCAGAGTATATACTTATTGCTGAGGAGTGGTATATAGCGATTGTTGTTCCCTGTATGGACTATATTCAATGGGAGCCCCCACCATGTTCTGCACCCAGGGGCCCCACCAACCTTAATCCGGCCCTGACATACTTGAGCTGTAAGTAATTGTGGTATTTTTAGGGGCTCAGTGAGGGGGATCTGCTTGCCAGAGCTGAACACATCTGCCAGTCACCTGTAAGGTACTAGATGCTACTTCTTCCTGTGTCAGATCAGTATTGTATTCACTGAGTAACCTTCTAGTGTGAGACAGCTCTCAGGTTATGTACGGTTATATCTATAGAGCCAGGGGTGACTTGTCTATGTGGTGTCAGGACATAGTGGCGTTATTGTCATCAGTTTTTATAAAGGTTTTCAGCATTTCCTTATTGGAAGGTTGGTGAACAGTTCGAACACTTACATCCCTAATCACAGCCCAGCCACCAGCAGAAAGCCCGGGATACCAGGGGTAACTCTTATACTATCCCTTACATTAATGGCCTGAGATAGCGTCACCACTGCAGCCCCTGTACACAAACCAAGAGCCGAGCACTAGCAGAGAGGGAGGGAGAAAGGGCTTAGCTTATCCTTTATTTCACTGCACCTGCTAGTGCTTAGAATCCCAGAATATTTCTATGTAGTAGTAGGTGAGCCCCAAAATCAATTTCACTGGTGGGTCCCAGCTACCCCAGTCTGATACTGAGCAGGACTGTGGGGGACCTCGGCAAATGTAAGTAGTTTTTTGGTTAATAACCAGGAAAAGGGAATGACAGGGGCAATATAAGCAGAGGGGAGCACTATATGAGAGTGATGGAGGACAGCAGGCCACTATATCAGAAGGATGGAGGACAGGAGGCCGCTATATGAGAGGGATTTAGGACAGGATGCCACTACATGAGAGGAATGGAGGACAGGAGGCCGATATATGAGAGGGATGGAGGACATGACGCCACTATATGAGAGGGATGGAGGAGGGCAAGAAGCCACAGTATGAGAGAGGATGGAGGACAGGAGGCCATAATATGAGAGAGGATGGATGAAGACAAGAAAAGCCACAATATGAGAGAGGATAGAGGACATCAGGCCACAATATGAGAGAGATGATGGACAGGAGGCCACAATCTAAAAGGGATGAAGAAGAACAGGGGGCCAAAATATAAGAGGGATATGGGGGACAAGAGGCCATAATATGAGGGGAGGAGGCCACAATATGAGGGGAGATGAGGACAGGAGGCCACAATATGAGGAGAGATGAGGACAGGAGGCCACAGTGTGAGGGGATATGAGGACAGAAGGCCTCAATGTGAGGGGAGATGGAGGACAGGAGGAAACAATTTGAGAGGGATCATGGAGGACAGGAGGCCACAATATGAGGGAGAATGGAGGACAGGGGGCCACAAAGAGAGGTATTATATTTTGCATTAGTTGGTATTATATGGGATCTCAGGGGGGTTGGCCACAGGAAGGGAGCATTATAATATGTGGGAGCCAATAAGGATGATATTATACTATGTTTGGGAGTGGGACAAGGGGCAGTACAAGGGACATGGTTTCTGAAAAGGGAGGGACTTTTTGTACCACTTTCTCTAGCCCACAAAGTTGGGAGGTATGAAATAGATTGAAAATAAGAAAACCATACACACCTCTTTCATGTGATGGCTAAAGTGTACAAAAAGGGGAGAGAAGGCCACATCATCCAATATGATGAAAAAAGGTTAAACCTTTATTCAGACAGGAAATTGAATAAAGGGCAACGTTTCGATTCACAATGAATCTTTGTCAAGCTTGACAAAATGTGCAAATGTGTCTTTTCATCATCTTCACTGCATTCAGAATTTTTTCCCCGCTTCCCAGTATATGGCATAGAATATTAAATACCGCGCTATGAAGTGCAATTTGTTACGCAGAAAACAAGCCCATACACAGCTCTCTACATGGAAAAAAAAGTTCGATTTTTGAAGGTGGGGAGTGAAAAATAAAGACACAAAAACTAAAAAGGGCCTGGTCCTTAAGGGATTAAGGATATAGCATTGTGATCTGCTCAGTACTGCTCAGAGATCTATAATTACAGATCTAATACTGAACCAACTGACAAATCATGCATTTTGTAACTATAGGTTAATCATCATTAAAACTAATAAAATTATTAACCTCTAAAAAACATGTAGACCTGGAGATGCCGGCTGCAGAAGGATAAGCAAGATCTGTGTGTGTTGCAGTATGGGAAGGTGGGGAAACAAGAAGTTTTTTGAAAGGCTTTCAAAAAAAATCTGAGCTGTGTTGGATGCTTTGTCATGAATGCAGTAACATTTAAAAATTTTGATAGATTGGGTATTTTTGAAATTGGGACAGGATGGGACATAGCAAATAATAATAATGATGGGGACAGGATGTGGTTAGAATTTTATTTATTTGTATTTCTAGGGATAGGTTGTTGTTTTTTTTTAAAACTTATATTTCATTTTATGTTAGAGTATAAAAGGGCAGCTGAATAATAAGCCTGGGAGCCTCGGAAATATTCCCAGCTGTCATGGCAAGCAACCTTTGTCCTCCTAAAAATTGGGGAGCCCATGCTCCACTGTTATTTAAGTGTTTAACTGTGGCACTTGAGAGGTTAACACCTAGCTTGTGAACCCTATGTGTCCAATTATTATTTATTATTGTTGCATAAGACATTAAATACTTACTCAATTTTGTAGCAAAGATTGCTGTCTGGATTTACACAAGATCTGCATTTTCCACACTGAGGAGCAAACAATGGGATGACTTTATCCCCTGAACGAAATGAGATATGCAAAATATATAAATATATTATCTTACAGTTTAGTAAGATTCAAGAAGATTATTTTGACATTTAACATCCATTTTTGGCTTAAATGCGTTGACCATTTTTCATTCATGGCATATGCTCAGGACAGCATGTCTAGATCATGGACAACCTATTAAAAAACATTTTTTGTATTTTTCATGTGTGCATTTTGAAAGCCATGCCAATTTTATTTTTATACTCATATTTAATTATTTTATACTCATATTTAATCAAGTGTTTTTTTTTGTGACAAGTTATATTTTTATTGGCAGCTATTTTGTGTGACCAGCATTGGTTACATTTTTTAACACTTTCTAAGAGGGCATAATGAAAAAATATATTTTGGTTTTTTTTCCCATTACAAAATTCTGTGCACATACAATATGGTTCTGTACAATACCAAACTGTGAACTGGACTTTATATTGGTTCCTTTTTCATTTTGTTTATTACTTTTTTAGGCCATTTGACAAATAAACACCCTTTTTACAGCATTTACCATTTTGCAAGTAATGTTTTATTAAAATATATAGCTTATAACAGGTCCCCTGTTATTTAACACCCCCTCTAACTATATAAAAAAAAAACTGTTCAACCCATATTATGAACGTTGTAAAAATTTAAAAAAAAAAACAGTTAAAATCAATGATTTTTCATCAATTTGCCACCCATAAGAATTTTTCACATGTCATGAAAAGGTTGTATAGGTCCCAAAATGGTAGCACTAGTCATCTCCTGCTGCAAAAATGACTCCTTAACTAGAATTAGTAAGAAAAAGTTACAGGTTTCAGAATATGGGAAATTAAATTTGTAATCTCTAATCTTAATGATTTAATGATGGTGTCCCAATAAAACGTTCTTTTATTATAATTCTATACACTGCAGTGGCGGAAATATAGAGTTATAATAGTTATGCAAAATTACCCTGGGGAGCTCAGGCTTTGTATTTTAATTTAGAGTTTAAAAGCAGCTTAATCTTTTTCCTTTCTATATTTACAATCCTTTGAATTATAAGTCTTACCAGGTTGCAGGTCAGTTACTCCTTCACCAACACTCTCTACAATACCAGCAGCTTCATGGCCCAGTATAAGGGGGTACTTTATATTACTTATTGCACCACTTAAAACATGATCATCTGAACGACAAACTCCGGTTGCCACAATCTATGAAGAAAATGTTACATTAATGTAAAGGGTATGAGCAAGGGATTGTGCAAGAGAAGTCAAACAGAAATGGTACAAAAATGGTGCAGTAAAATAAAATGCACTTAACTGTATTTTGCAGTGATCTTATGGTGTATTTATAAATCAAAATTTCCTACATTCAAACCCCATAGCCCTTTGGCTATGCAGTGTTCCCGGCCACTGATCATATACGTTATCTGATGTTTCTCATATCCATGTGCACTTTGCAACTGCTCCCTAATCCTCTCCTTTTGTTTCAGTGATTTACGGATTGTCAGGGTTCTGGGTCTGTGGAGCCTCTGGACCACCACGCGAGATAGCCGACACCTGGGACCGGAGTCTAAATGGCACCAGGTCTTCACCAAAGCCCGCCGTAAAGCGGGATGGTTGTGCTGCTGTGGGGTGCCACCAGGTCAATTCACGACTGGCCCGTGGTGGCAGCCGAGGTAGTACACAGTCCGAGTCTGGGGTGACAGCAGGAGAACAGCGCTGGAAGGAACACTGGAACTCACGACAGGAACCCAGGAGCTGGCACACAGAACAGGAATACAGGAACAGGACCACGGAACAGGAACGTGAACACAGGAACGAAAGTGACCAGCGCCACTCACCTGTGCACTAGCCCGTTAAACTCCAGAGTGCTGGCGTGCGCGACCCTAAGGAGCGGACACGCACGCAGGGCCTAGGCCGGATGGGAGCAGGAGCGTGGATATTGCTGTTACCACCACAGGCTTCCCCATCCATTACCCAGGAACATATCTTACAGGCACTCATGGGTTGCCCCAGGGAGAATCAGTACATCAACTTCTCCCTCCATATTTCTTGCACCCATCAACTGCTGGAGGCCTGCCAGGCTTTAGGACAGTTCTCCGGTTCCCATACCAAGCACCATGACATCAGCATGCTCTAGGCTGCAACTGCCAGCCACTGCGGTATTCTGAGTCCCGGCTTCCTCCAGGCCCCAAGAAAAGGGGTGGGGGATGTTGCAAGAGCAGCTAAGCTGCTAAGCTGCCGCAAACTGCTTAATTGGCTGCATCAGCAGTTAATCAAACAGCTTGGTGCTTTTTTCCTGAACACAGAGCCAAATCCCAAACAGCAGCATTGTCTCCAATCTATGTGTTTGTGAGTACTTAAAGGGAACCTGTCACCAGGAGACCCATTTTTAGCACTCCCCCAGTCCCCACAGAGCATAGTACATACACTGCCAAAGTGTTTTTGTATTAAAAATTGGTTTTACAGAAAAAAAGATATGTTACATTGTACCTTTCATTAGCATCTGCTGTGTGACTAGGCAGTTGTCAATTGGGAGGGTCTGGAAAGGAGCAGTTCCCCCCCACCCTTGGAAAACATGTGACCTTTTCAAATATATGAATAACTACCCTCACTCGGGATTGGCTGTAGAGGAGCAGGGGGTGTCGCTAAGCCCAGTGATGGGTGTTTTCATATATTTGAAAAGGTCACATGGATAAGCAATTTCCCAAAGGTGGGGGGAACTGCTCCTTTCCAGCCCCTCCCAAAAGGCAACTGCCTAGTCACACAGCAGATGCTAATGAAAGGTACAATATAACATATCTTTTTTTCTGTAAAACCAATTTTTTAATACAAAATCACTTTGGCAGCGTATGTACTATGCTCTGTGGGAACTGGGGGACTGCTAAAAATGGTTCTCCTGGTGACAGGTTCCCTTTAACGCCAAAATTCAGAATGGACTAGAATTTGGTCGTTCAGCCTTGCTTGTGACTAATTCCTAATGAATTGTAAATAACTACTAAGCCTTAGGCCCCTTACACACACACACACACACACACACACAGACAGACACACACACACACACATATGTTCACGTGGGCAAGACCCTGGGTGTTGCATAATAATAATAATAATTCTTTATTTATATAGCGCACACAGATTACGCAGCGCTGCACAGAGCTTGCTGAATCAGTCCCTGTTCCCAATGGGGCTCACAATCTACTAAACCTACCTGTATGTTTTAGAGTGTGGGAGGAAACGGCCAGCTGGATATCTGGGAAACACTAATCAAGTATACATGTGATTTTACTTTAATAAAGGTTTTATTACTAGGGAGATTGTGTTAGAAATAAAATTCTTCTATTTGTAATATATGAGATCAGGGCCGCATCTGCCATGATGCAGGATGAAATTTTTGTTTCCGGCGGTAGATATCAGATCTATCACCCAGCACAAGTTCTTGCTGGCTCATCTCTGCTCCCCCTGCACAGGTCATATACTATTTATGAAGAATCCTTTTATCTATACGCCAATTAACCCCTCAAGCCACCATGAAGTTCCCCAACTTTATGGGCAGCAGTGCATAAAGCCACCATGACATTGTGGAACATCATGACTTCTGTCTGTCACTCTGACAAAACGCAGGGTAACAAGATCCATCTTGTAGTTTCTGAGAGCCAAGGCTCTAAGCAACATGTCAGGGGAGGAATAGAAGATTTCTGTGACTGGTCATTTATTACAGGTGTACAAATCACAGCAGAAAGCAGGCATACCTCTCCCATCTGTGCTCTCCTCTGCATTTTGATTTAACTTTGAAGAAAACCTAAAGCTCCTTAAAGACATATTGAATAATTTAAGGGGAGTAGGGTGTAGTTTCTTAAATGGTGTAATTTATGTGTTTTCTGTTGTTTAGGTCCATTAAAATCACTTCAGAAATGAAAATGCCCTTAATAAAATGAATTTGGAAATTTTCTTGAAAATAGCTACTAAACATAAAAGCCTTAAACCATTCTACAGATACAAAAGAATTTTTAAAAATGTTGCCAACACAAAGCAGACATATGGTGAATGTTATTTATTATGTCATTTCTGTATTATGACTATTTGTTCCAAAAATTTAAGAGTTCAAAAGTTTAAAAAGGAGCAAATTTTTACAACTTTTTGCTATTTTTCCGTTTTCAAAGTTATTACAATTTAAATTGAAACACATGTCAGAATAGAAAAATCTGGCTGTGTCCATAAAGTCAAAATAGGTTTGTTAACTGGCAATAGAAGGCCATGTGACCTTCTCCTGTCACGAGTGAAAGAGAAGAGCTTTTAGTGGTATCTAGCCCCTGTGTGATAGTAGGAGCCAGGCAGTGGCTTATTTATACTCTATAGACCAGTCTACAAGGGGAAAAGTGAGGACAAATGGCTGCCACTTATTCTGCCCCTGTTCATACTCTGTTTAGAGCAGGGTGGGTGATGGTGGCTGTGCTTCACCTTGGGTCTTGGATCGAACTGTATCCTTCCACTTCCGGAGAGGGAGAAAATACTGATCTCAGGAGGTAAAAAACTGATAAATGTGGGCATGTGTGTAAGTGATTGTCTACAATCACAAGATTGTGGAAATAAACATTTGAATAGGCATGTGTATACAGTGTTGGGGTGGAGGGGCGCCATTTGAATTTTCGCCTCAGGCAGCAAAAAGGCTAGAATCAGTCCTGTCTGATATTATACAAAGTTTTTTTTAATGCTGGATGAACTATCTTGAGCCGACACTAGATGGCACTGTACTATTGCTGTACTGTAAATGTGTAGTTTGGTATGTTCTTTATGGATATTATGTATTTTAGTTTTCTGTGGTTTTCAACAAGGTTAACGATAATGGTTGTAGCTCAGGGCTGTATTGTAGGGTGGGCATCCAGCGCACAAGCCCCAGGGCGTCCCCAGTGAGTATGAGAATGGGGCCTCCACCATCCTGCCTGCCCCAACTCCTGATGCATTACCAGCAGTATAAGTGTACTGGGGACATCAATACTGCTGAGTCCAATAGAATGAGTCATACACTCCCTCTACTATCCTAGTTCCTAGTCTTAGAACCTAGAAATGGAACCAAACGGCAAGGGGGCGGAGATACACGAGTGGCGTGGTGCGACCTGTGATGTCACTGCCTATGTTATCCCTGTACCGTGTATTATCACTGTGTACATTATGAGGTTCAGTAATGTTTATTAGTAACTTCTTCAGCACCTGAGGTGTATATGATAGGATATCGGGGATCTCTTGAGAAGCATTATTATTTCTAGGGATCAACACATTTTCTTTATTGGAAAAAAAATTATGGGAAGGGCCTCCATCACCCTTAACTTGTGCCTGTTGTAGCTTGTTCCTGAACAAAGTTACCATGAACTCTGCAACATATTTCATAAACACTGTGCGCAAAAGTTGACATGAGATTAGGTTAGCTACTTAGAGGATTATTCTTATTCATGACATATAGCACTATACTTTACCAAGAATATACAGAGGTTCTGACACTAAACATGTTACATCACCAAATAGTTATAATACAGTATTCAAACAACTGTATCACCTTTATGCGAACTTCATGAGCCTTTGGCGGTGCAACCTCAATCTCTTCAATGCTGAGTGGTTGTTTTGGTGCCCAGCAAACAGCTGCTTTACATTTGATCACCTAAAAATGGAGAACAATGTAACAATCTAACAATTTTCCTCTTCATATCAGTCAGCCTACTTTCAAAGTCAATTTTAAAAGTAATATACATGGCTTTTACTCTGGTTCCCTCAGCCCAAAGAAACACCCACTTGACCTGATTAATTTTAAAACAAATTATATATTGTGTATAAAATTCCAAACCAGTACATTAACACAGAGATTTAACTAAGATGTAATATATTAGAAATAATTAAATGCTATATAATTTTATCCATCCCCAAATTTTTTTCGAAATGATCAAAAGGTTTTCCATGCGGAGAAATCACTAAGAATAGGATTGCTGTAGAAAGAAAGATTAGGTATTATACTCTGTCTGTGCTGAAGTTCTTTTGAATGTGTTTCATTACAAGAAGATAGGGGCAAAAGGAGGATGACACTGCCAACAGCCTGCTGTGCAAAGCTTTATGGGAAGTGTAGTCATACAACTAAACAGTGTGCACTTGGTTCATAGGAACATGTAAATTATTTTCTCCCTAAAGATTTGTGTTAGGGCATGGGGATGTAATTTTTCAAACCTTTCACCCCTTTAAGCATCGCTATAGTATATTTTTCACATCAGGAAATAGGCACGAACTTCAGTTTTTGGCAACTGTATCCATATACGTATTTCTGAGCATGACACATGCCAACACTGTATATACCGTACTTTATATGCCATGTGTTTGAATTCAATGACTGAAATTGTTTATGTACTCTTGCCATTAATTTAAATATTTACGTAAGAAATAAATGGCCATGTGAGGGTAGCCTTTCTCTGGGGAATGAAACTATCTGAGATTATGGGGCAGTTATGAGTATTAAAGAATACGTAAAAAAAAAAAATTAAAATATCTGAAATGGTTGTGAAACATACATTTACATGTATGACATGCAACTCACATGGAATCTTAAAACCAATCTCTCAGTAACAAAATGAACATTGGTGAATTGGATGGGTTGTTTCAGGTAAAATCGCTACGCAGAGGGTTTGTTAGTGACCATAGAGCAACATAAATCTACCTAGACCAAGCACAATGGAAGTATGTTCACATTCTGGAAATTTGATGTTTAGGAAATCTGTACTAAATTCTGCATTCAAATCTGCAGAATTTGCCCACAATTCAACTATTACTATTTAATAATAAGTACATTACAAATAAGCATATTCAATCACATTAAAGAATAGCATGAAATTTGACTTTTATAAATTCCCTCAGAAAATCACTCACTCAGAAAATCATTTGTGATGAATACTGGTAAGAAACTTTAGGATGTAAAGAATAGGGACATGTAAATATTTTCCCACAGGAATGGTCTAAACATGTGTGCTAGGGCATGGGGATGGGATATTTTTAAATCTTTCAACTCCCTTTAAGTGTCTGTATTATAGATTTTGCACATCAGGAAATAATATTGTAGCCATACATTTCTGATCAGGACACATGTCAAAACTGTATATACTTTATTTAGATCTGTGTCTTTATACATACATTTGTATTTTCATATTTTTATTTGCTAAAAGAAAAATCACAAATATAGAGGTAAATAGTTTAAACACATTACAACTTCTACTTACCTTTCCAGCAGTAGCCATAGTATATGTCCTTCTACAAACCTTTCCAGAGATAAATGGGAAGTATTAGTACTGTAACAAACTTTGTAAAACTTCCAAACTGCACCTCCCACTTCTTGCCCAACAGGTGTATTACTATGTGCCAAGTACTCGTCCAATGGATTCTCAGTGAGAATAAATGAGTCACAGTACTTCTATGTATAAAGCACATAATAAAGCAAATAAAGTTATCCCCCTCACTAAGTGAGAATAATTCTTCCTCAGGCTATATTCGTACTTTATCTACCCATTTAGAGCTATTAGAAGATGTGTAGTTATATGCAGTTCCTGCATATATTTATATATTATCATTTAATCATACTATAAACAAAATGATTTTATATGTACAGAAGGTAGAGAAGCTCCTAAATGAATTAATAATTGTGAGTATACAGTGATGAATATGCTATAGACCTTATAAAAAATAGCCATTCTGCAATACTAAAAAGTCTAATCTAAAAAGTCATAAAACTTGAAACACACACTGTTTGAGAACCACACTATACCCCAGTGGTGGCGAACCTATGGCACGGGTGCCAGAGGCGGCACTCCAAGCCCTTTCTGTGGGCACCTGGGCCATTACCCCAACACACCAGACAGGACTCAAAGAATCTTCCTGCAGTTCCAATCAACTTAAATGATGCTGCTTTTAGTCATATTTTCATACTTACTTCACTACTTGGGAATGTAGGAAGAGGGAGAATGAATAGACAGGGCCGAATTATCTTTGGAGGACCTCCTGCTGGCCCCTACAGGTCTACACAGGGACACTGGAAAGAAGCTAAAATGATGAAAATTTTCCATCTTTCTACTGTGTTGCTGTCCTCAGGAGGCCAATATGATTGTTGAAGAACAGGGAGCAGTAAGTTACTGCCTTAATTTTTGGTTGGCACTTTGCGATAAATAAGGGGGGTTTTGGGTGTCTTTTTGGGCACTCGGCCGCTAAAAGGTTCGCCATCACTGCTATACCCTATAATTGTAGTTATATAGTAACAGACCTTCAACTTACAAAGGAATCAAGGTGTCTTTGTATAAAGTATATCATGAAACAGCGCAAACACTAGTTTACAATCTTAACCTTAAAAAGTGTCAACATAAGGGAGGGATATTTAAGAATGACTTTCCTGATGCAATGTGTAACAACACACTTTAAAATACTAACATCTTTTCAGGGAAGATTAGTTCAGTACATATCATTAAGACTATGTATGGTAGACGCCTATTCTAATGTGTATAAAAGACAACTATCTGTTCAAATAAAGTGTGCTATTTGCTCAGACTATTTGCTTTCACACTTGCGTTGCAGATCACGTCAGAGTTTGATCAGGGTGCGATCAGGGTTTGGTCAGTGAAAAACGCACATTTTGCATCAGAGTGCAATCAGTTTTCAGTCAGAGTTTGTGTCTCAGTTTTTGTCTCAGTTTTTCACTTGCGTTTTTAATGCAATTTCAATGCGTTTTTCACACGCATTTTGTGAAAAACGCATTGAAATTGCATAGTAATTGCATTGAAAACGCACGTGAAAAATTGAAAAAATGGACTCAGGGCTGAGCTCTATCTTTTCTATGGCAATTGATGCGTGAAAAACGCATTGCACTTGCATTGCACTTGCAAGTGTCTCAGAGTGCAATGCGTTTTTGATGCACTTTTTTATTTTTACACGTAAAGAGCTCTGTATGGGTTTGTTTTCTGTGTAACAAATTGCACTTCATATTGATGGTATTGAATATTTCATGCCATGTACTGGGAAGTGGAAAAAAAATTCCAAATGCAGTCAAAATGGTGAAAAAACGCATTTGCGTCAATTCTTGTGGGCTTGGATTTTACGGCTTTCACTGAGCGCCACAAATGACATACTTTTTCATACTTCGGTTTAAGGAACTGTGGGTGGTGTCATTTTGTGCGACTTTTGATGAAGTTTTCAATGCTATCATTTTTAGGACTGCACAACCTTTTGATCACTTTTTACAGAATTTTTAATATTTTTCAAAATGGCAAAAAGTTCCATTTTCAACTTTGGGCCATTTTCCGTTACGGGGTCAAACGCAGTGCAAAACCGTTATTATATTTTGATAGATCAAGCATTTTTGGATGCAGTGATACTTAATGATTGCTTATGATTTTTACTGTTTATTTATATTTATATCCGTTCTAGGGAAGGGGGAGTGATTTGAATTTTTATGTTTTTTTATTATATTTTTTTTACAGTCTAGACCCCCTAGACTACAGTATGGCAGTATATGGGGATTTTCCACCTCATCCATTAAAATGGGCAAATCGCACATTGTAATTATTGGCCCGAGGCTGTCATGAATGACCCGAGGCTGTCATGGCGACTGATCGTCACTTCCCGACGACATGGACGTCGACATCTTTTTGAAGCAGCCAGCAGCTTTGACGAGTGTGATCGACGGGGTAACACTCGTGATCAGTGCTAGTACTGATGGCGGTCGTTACCGGTAAGTCTTTGCTATGGAGAGGGCTCAGCCAGTGTTCTGTTCTGTTTTACTCTCTGGTTAGTGTACAAGAGATACATGAATTTTGGACTAAGGGTAGACATGCCATTTCCTCATCCAGGGCCAGGAGGATTTAGTGACGCGTCTCAAGGGTAGTCACTGGCCAAGTCATAAATCATGGGTCCACACATCCGAAAACCTGAGAGTACACTGAGGTCAGGTTTAAATGGTACCGTAAGTTGCAGGACAAGAGATTTATTTGGCGTCTGTTTTAGGTTGCCCGGGAGTACATTGGAAGGAATACACAAAAGCAGGAGAGCACGAGAGAATAAAGAGGTAGACATGGGTAATACGTGTGTTCAAAAGCAAGAGAATAAGGAGGGTTACGGTGCTTATGATATAGTACTAAAATGGAAGAGGAAAGCGGCAGAAAGGAATTGAATAAAATTGTTAAAGGGTTTAGGAATGTGTGGAGATCCCTTAGATGTAACTGCCTGTGGGTAACCAGTACAAGATGGATTCAGGATAATAAACTAGTAAGACAAGAAAAGGCGTATAAGGAGGTAGCAAAAGAAAAGAAGCGAGAAGGTGATTGGGATTGTATTTGTGTTTTATGATATATTGTTCTACATTTTGTAGACATAAAATAACTTGTCAGATATTTCCAGGATGTGTCACACAAAGCCTGAGAGGTTTCCACAGGCCCCTGTCTGTTAGGCTTCTATTGGGATTACATAGGAAAGAGGTGTGATTGGAATAACTCACTTTAAGGAATGTTTCAATGTTGCTGTTGACATTCAGGGCTTGAATTGTAGTTGCTGAACAATTGGAGTCTGAGAGAGTACATCCCCTACATGCATCTGTGTGATGTTTATGATGATCTTTGAATCTCAATAAGAGTTAATTAAATGTTTGATAAGTCACGGTACCGTGGCCACGGTATAGTGTTGATTTAAACCTATACTTTTCTGCTCTCCCACTCATGGACATGCCAAGCTGTTGATGTGTGTTGTCTAAATCTAGATTGAAATTATTGTGTTTTATCACATCTTTACCAGTAGTTACTTTTTACTTTTTTTTGTGAAATAGTCCAATGTACGTTGAACCTCAAGTTGAGTGATATGAATTATAAACATCTCACTGTATCCCTAGGGGCTGTCACTTATATCTGTGTAACTAGTCCTGGGAACGAAAACTGTAATTCCAGGTCAGACGCAGCCTGGAATATGGGAAACTCATGGAGATACATCTCAGGTTAGGCTATGACTTGTATTAGCTCAAGAAGGGAGTCCCTCCTAAAAAGAATGACTCTAACTACAACTAATTCTAAATGGGGTTGTAACCCTTCATACCGATCTTAAAACCCTTAAACCCTTATGTTATAAATATGTTTCAGCCTACCCCTGGGATGATGGCCTTTATGTATAAGGACTATTCATGATAGGGAGAAGCACCCAACAAGGGACATTCTGGTTGAAAGATACAAGTCCAAAGAGAGACAAAGAGTCTCTGCACTGCTCAAACTAGGTGTTGACCTGCACGGGTGTCTTTTTATTTTTTGGGAGGGTAGATTTTTAGAGGCACTGCACCGATTCTGTGAGGTTCCGGTGTTGCTCAGCCCGAACACAAGTAGTCCATAGTAAGCATACGAAAAGAAAAGGGTGGCACTCACCGGGCATGTGGAACTGCTTCTTTAATTCAGAAAATGGTGTAATACAGGGGAAACACTGGAGCCAGACGAGGACGGGCCGTTTCACGCTTACTACTGCATCTTCAAGCCGTTGACCGATATATCCCCATATAAATTATGGGGATAAGATAGCTATAGAAATAGGTTACACTGAGAGGAATTACCGTAATGGTTAAATTGGATAAGATATATAGTGAATCAAAACAATGGGGCACATTTACTAAGGGTCCGCGGACTGCATTTCCGTCAGGTTTCCCAACTATTTTCGATTTGCGACACATTTAACATGTGTTTTTGGCACCTTTTGGAGTTTAAATTGGAAAAAGGTTTTTTTTTTGTAATTTATAGTACATGTTTTTTAATTTTGTGAACATTGTGAATGAATTCCCCATTCTGTTTCGGTCATTTTGATATATAATATGTATAGTCTCAGGCAAACGGGGCGACTATGGCTATGGCAAATGTATTGTGTGTGTGTGTGTTTATATGTCCCCCATGACATCATAAAACACCCCAGTGGGGACATTTTCACAGTTTTTTTTTTCTTTTGCAAGTTTTCCTCTGTAACGGGCATCTTTAAGAGCCTCATTTACAGGGGGAAACGGGCACCTGTGAAGGGTGATGTTAATCAGAGCTGTACTGGGTCCGATTAGACCCAGCAGCTCTGATGAACCCCTTTAGACCCTATCGTGAATTGCGTTAATAAACCGCATCTTCCTTCTCGCAGAGGAAATTCTGTATGAAAACCTGCATGTTGATGCACATTTTCGCTCTCCCATAGACTTCAATGAAATAAAAAATTTATGCAAAAATCTGCAAGCACGCACAAGACAAGAAAGCCTATCTGCACACATTTCAGATTTCCTGCATATAAAACTTTTTTTTTGCGCCTTTTTCCGCCATTTTCACTTTCATCAGTGTTTCCAGATGTTTGATGTATGAAAATGTTGCAATTTTGGCACAAATCCAACACTACAGCTGCTCACCTGCCGGATGCTAACTGTTTAACTTGGCGGATTGCCACTATGTATCTCATACAGCAGAGGAAAGTTGAAAACTGGTGTCGGACCTGTATACCTTAGGCGGGTGAGAGCCGTTTCAGGTGTTTGATCTTGATAACATCTGCCATTAATTGCCAGGCTAATATTAATACTGCATACTAACAATACTTTAAGTGACTGATAACTAGCTCGGACTATCTGTATGGGACAGATTTGGCAAGCTCTGTGTAGCGCTGCGTAATCTGTGTGCGCTATATAAATAAAGGAATTAACTAATTAATTATTGATTTCAATGGATAAAAGTGAATCTGGAATGAGTTTTTGTAATTAGCAACAAGGAGAAGAGGAAGACAGAAATAAGAACCGATACCTTTATTAGCCTACAACTAACAATTCCTCATTGATACTTACAATTTAACTGGGTGGACTGCTATGCGGCTTTATATCTGGACATTATTTATAGTGTGGTCAGTTACCATTATAAATCAAAACAAGGCTGAAAACTGGTGGTTGGAGGCATATACCGTAGATGGGTGAGTGCCGTTGTTAGGGTAGGATTCAATACATCCTCTTTTAGTGTGCGTTGGCTGCGTGTTTCTAATCAATAAGCATGTGTGCACATCATAAGAAATTAATTCAGACACATTTGCTGATTTAAATCTCACTCATGCGATCATGGCCATGGCAAATCTGCACTGCTAGAACTTTATTTGGTTTCACAAAACTATATAGAAATTATGGAAGAAGCAGAAGGGGCGGAGAATTCCCAGCTCATGTAGTCTCTTGATTGGAGAACTTCCTTGCTGTTGCTTATTGACGTCAGGATTGAAATCTTGTTGACATTCTTTAGCCTTAATTGTTTTCATTAGGATCACGATGCCGGCGCCATCTTATAATGAAGTCTCTGTTACAATGATTTTAGGAAAATAGAACAAGTAGAAATGACAGGATTTGATCTATCAGCAGGTTCACCTTAACAGTCCCCCCTAAATCCTGGAATTTCTCTCAGCTACTCTTAGTCTAGAAGGACCTACAGATCTGCCCATATGTGCATCGTTCACCTCTTCACCAGTTGGATGACAGCAGACCCCTTGTTGGGTGTGCCCCCATTTAGTGGACTTTCACATATGGGAATCAAATCTCTACTCTACCTCTCCCTACTCCAGGGGGCTGTTTGATATGTTTCAGGGGTGGTTGATCTTAGAGGGATATCTTCATTATGCAAATTTAGGTAACTTGAGTAAGGGGTCTTTGGCTTGTCTAACTACTGATACCCATGATACTTGGTGGACTTGATGAGGGGGACCACATAACACATAATAAGTGACAAGAGCAAAATCACAATCCCCAATATCACCCCCACTTACAGGAAACCCTTCCAATCCCCCAACTACAAAGTGAAGGATATAGCGTCCACTTCCGAGTTTCTCTTGGGTTCCCTGGACAGTCCTTCAATCTTTTCAAGAGCATGGGTAATGGATCCAACGGGGGCGATGTCATCCGGGATGTAACAAGCCACTCCCACCATCTTACAGACTCCTCCCTTCTCAGCAAGGGTCATGTCCAAAGCCGTGCGGTTCTGGGAAGCATCTCCGATATAATTCACAAATCTCTGTTGATTACAATAAAAACAGTTACCCAACCAACATCTTTGCTCATAGCTCTCTGGGGAATAATGGACTCTAGACCTGCCCATATCTGATTGTGGGCCTTGTACTCATCTGGGACCCCCCTTGGTGCTCCCACTGTATCTATATAAACGTTGTCATATAGGTGCTTCTCTCAGACCTCCAGAATCCTTTGGGATTCTCTACCTTTTCTTATGTGTCCGATCAACCTTATCCCTGGGGATCACGAGGAAGGGATGCACAAATCTTATCACAGTACACTCACCTTCCCAGCCTCTAGACCTGACTCTCCTATCCCCACAAATCCAGTACACATCAGACACTGCTAATACAGGGTTACTTGTGCTGTCAATGTTAAAGAAGGTCATTGTCTTGTTGCTCCAACCGTAGGTAAAGTCTCCTACCCTGGGGGCATCCTGGTCACCCCTATAGATACAGTGATAGTCATGGTTGGGGTGTCCCTGAGCATACAGTCAGTCAGAAGAAACCAGCTAGCAAGAAGAATAGGTTAATCTGCAATAGAAAGCGTGGAAGCATGCTGACTTCCCTCTAGCTTCACAGACGTGGCACTGGTCAGCAGGACTTGGAAAGGACCATCATAGCAAGGCTAAAGACTCTCTCTCTGGTGTCTCTTCACCACCACGTAGTCTCCAGGCTTCAGGTTATGCATCCTGAGCTCTCTGTCTGCATCTGAAAAAGGAATCAGAAACACTTTTGCCGACCTTTTTCAAGGCCTGGCTCAACTGTGGCATGTTCCACCTGGTTCCCTGCCATCATCTCTAGGGTCTGTGGGAAGTAGGGGCCTAGTCTGGGTGCACAGCCAAAAAGTACTTCAAAGGGGGACAATCCCATCTTTCTGTTGGGTGTGGTCCTAACTGAATGGTGGGCAGCAGGAAAGCACTCGCACCATGGTTTCCCTGTTTCTTCCATGGCCTCCCGGATCTCTAACTTAAGAGTGCTGTTTAAAGTATCTCAAACGCACCACTAACTTGGGAAGGGTAAGGGGTGTGCAGGGCCTGTTCTACACCCAGGAGGGACAAGGTTTCAGGTCTTTACCTGTCCAGTGAAGTGGGTTCTGCGACCGGACTCTATGGTCTCTGGAAGTCCAAACCTGCAGAAAAATCTCACTCACCACCTTCTTGGCTGCAGCTCTGGCAGTAGCCTTGGTCATGGGAGAAGCTTCTGGCCACCCTGGAAAGAGATCAATGCACACAGGCACGTACTCCTATGTACCACTTTTTGGTAGCTGGATAAAATCCATCTGCAGTCTTTGGAAGGGATACAGCAGCTTGGGTGTCACCTTCTGTGGGGACTTTACCACCTTACCCGGGCTGTGGCGGGCACAGACTATAAAGGCTTTCACTAGTCTAGTGACAGGGGTAGTAATGCCCGGGGCAAACCACTTGCGGTTTATGAGCACTAGCATGGCCATTTGAAATATGTGTGTGTGTCCGTGGGCTACTTGACTTACTGTCGGGTGCAGGGCTCCGGCCAGGCACACCCTCTCTCCCAGCATCCAGGTCCCATCGGCATCTGGGCTCCAGCATTCCTCCACACTTCCTTCACTTCTGATGACACTCGGGCCACCAGGGACTGGAACACCTGTGGATCAAACTTTTAGCTCAGAACTCCCCGCTGAGACTTCAGGACAGTCTATGTGCTCCATCTGTGCAGCTGCCTTCGCCATCCCGTCAGCCACATACTTGCCCTTGGCTTGTGGAGTTACCAAATTGTGTGTGCTTTTAGTTTTACTATCCTCACCTCTTATGGAAGTAAGAGAGCATCCATGAGCTCTTTAACCAGCGTGCCATGCTTAAAGGGGGTCCCTGCAGAGGTGAGGAAATCTCTAGCCTTCCATAAGGGTTCATAGTCGTGTTTAGACCCCAGAACTATACCTTGAGTATAGATGTTCGCCCTTTTACCTTCCACCAGCTGTAGCACTTCCCTGAGTGCCGTCACTTCACCTCCTGCGCTGACCTGTGTGGAGGGAGTGGTTCTGCTTGTACTACCTCATGTGCGCCACGGACCACTGTATATCCAGTGTAGAACCGTCTGTCTTCTCCTGCAGACCTGGAGCCATCTATGAGAAAAAAACTCAACATCTGGGTTAATCACCCTTCTCTCCCCCCTCTCTGAATCCTGGACGACTGGTGATACGCCAAATGAAGGATTCAGAGCTGTGCACCTTATGAGTGTATCCTGGGGCATCAGGAGTGCACACTGGAGTCTGAGCTGTCTAGCCTTTGCTCAGATGCTTGGGCTGGACTTGGGTGAGGACACTGTGCAAGGTATGTGGGGTTTGCACTGTAACTGAGTGGTCTAGGATCTAGGATCAACTCACTGGCCTTGGTGAGCAGATTGCTGGCTGCAGCTACTGACACATGAGGGGCTCCCCTCACGACTGAGTCTAACCGGGCCTAATAACGGGCCACTTGGGAGGCCACCACGTTCCTGGGCTAGGACACCTGTGGCCTAGATACTCCGTGCAAAATAAAATAAAAGGTCTGGTTCAGTGGCATGTGCTTAGGGCCGGGGCAGACAGGATTTGCCAGCTTAGGGCTATGGAATGCATCAATTGCCTCCTGACTAAGGGCAAATGGGGAAGAGGCAATTCAGTCAGAAAAGGGGCAGCATTGGGCTGGAGGCAGCAGACCTTTATCCTAGGCCTCTAGGAGCTGGCCAGTCCTAGAAACATGTGAAGAGGCTTAGGGCCTCAGGGCAGGGGCACATTCTGGACTGCCAGCTAATATTAATACTGCATACTAACAATACTTTAAGTGACTGATAACTAGCTCGGACTATCTGTATGGGACAGATTTGGCAAGCTCTGTGTAGCGCTGCGTAATCTGTGTGCGCTATATAAATAAAGGAATTAACTAATTAATTATTGATTTCAATGGATAAAAGTGAATCTGGAATGAGTTTTTGTAATTAGCAACAAGGAGAAGAGGAAGACAGAAATAAGAACCGATACCTTTATTAGCCTACAACTAACAATTCCTCATTGATACTTACAATTTAACTGGGTGGACTGCTATGCGGCTTTATATCTGGACATTATTTATAGTGTGGTCAGTTACCATTATAAATCAAAACAAGGCTGAAAACTGGTGGTTGGAGGCATATACCGTAGATGGGTGAGTGCCGTTGTTAGGGTAGGATTCAATACATCCTCTTTTAGTGTGCGTTGGCTGCGTGTTTCTAATCAATAAGCATGTGTGCACATCATAAGAAATTAATTCAGACACATTTGCTGATTTAAATCTCACTCATGCGATCATGGCCATGGCAAATCTGCACTGCTAGAACTTTATTTGGTTTCACAAAACTATATAGAAATTATGGAAGAAGCAGAAGGGGCGGAGAATTCCCAGCTCATGTAGTCTCTTGATTGGAGAACTTCCTTGCTGTTGCTTATTGACGTCAGGATTGAAATCTTGTTGACATTCTTTAGCCTTAATTGTTTTCATTAGGATCACGATGCCGGCGCCATCTTATAATGAAGTCTCTGTTACAATGATTTTAGGAAAATAGAACAAGTAGAAATGACAGGATTTGATCTATCAGCAGGTTCACCTTAACAGTCCCCCCTAAATCCTGGAATTTCTCTCAGCTACTCTTAGTCTAGAAGGACCTACAGATCTGCCCATATGTGCATCGTTCACCTCTTCACCAGTTGGATGACAGCAGACCCCTTGTTGGGTGTGCCCCCATTTAGTGGACTTTCACATATGGGAATCAAATCTCTACTCTACCTCTCCCTACTCCAGGGGGCTGTTTGATATGTTTCAGGGGTGGTTGATCTTAGAGGGATATCTTCATTATGCAAATTTAGGTAACTTGAGTAAGGGGTCTTTGGCTTGTCTAACTACTGATACCCATGATACTTGGTGGACTTGATGAGGGGGACCACATAACACATAATAAGTGACAAGAGCAAAATCACAATCCCCAATATCACCCCCACTTACAGGAAACCCTTCCAATCCCCCAACTACAAAGTGAAGGATATAGCGTCCACTTCCGAGTTTCTCTTGGGTTCCCTGGACAGTCCTTCAATCTTTTCAAGAGCATGGGTAATGGATCCAACGGGGGCGATGTCATCCGGGATGTAACAAGCCACTCCCACCATCTTACAGACTCCTCCCTTCTCAGCAAGGGTCATGTCCAAAGCCGTGCGGTTCTGGGAAGCATCTCCGATATAATTCACAAATCTCTGTTGATTACAATAAAAACAGTTACCCAACCAACATCTTTGCTCATAGCTCTCTGGGGAATAATGGACTCTAGACCTGCCCATATCTGATTGTGGGCCTTGTACTCATCTGGGACCCCCCTTGGTGCTCCCACTGTATCTATATAAACGTTGTCATATAGGTGCTTCTCTCAGACCTCCAGAATCCTTTGGGATTCTCTACCTTTTCTTATGTGTCCGATCAACCTTATCCCTGGGGATCACGAGGAAGGGATGCACAAATCTTATCACAGTACACTCACCTTCCCAGCCTCTAGACCTGACTCTCCTATCCCCACAAATCCAGTACACATCAGACACTGCTAATACAGGGTTACTTGTGCTGTCAATGTTAAAGAAGGTCATTGTCTTGTTGCTCCAACCGTAGGTAAAGTCTCCTACCCTGGGGGCATCCTGGTCACCCCTATAGATACAGTGATAGTCATGGTTGGGGTGTCCCTGAGCATACAGTCAGTCAGAAGAAACCAGCTAGCAAGAAGAATAGGTTAATCTGCAATAGAAAGCGTGGAAGCATGCTGACTTCCCTCTAGCTTCACAGACGTGGCACTGGTCAGCAGGACTTGGAAAGGACCATCATAGCAAGGCTAAAGACTCTCTCTCTGGTGTCTCTTCACCACCACGTAGTCTCCAGGCTTCAGGTTATGCATCCTGAGCTCTCTGTCTGCATCTGAAAAAGGAATCAGAAACACTTTTGCCGACCTTTTTCAAGGCCTGGCTCAACTGTGGCATGTTCCACCTGGTTCCCTGCCATCATCTCTAGGGTCTGTGGGAAGTAGGGGCCTAGTCTGGGTGCACAGCCAAAAAGTACTTCAAAGGGGGACAATCCCATCTTTCTGTTGGGTGTGGTCCTAACTGAATGGTGGGCAGCAGGAAAGCACTCGCACCATGGTTTCCCTGTTTCTTCCATGGCCTCCCGGATCTCTAACTTAAGAGTGCTGTTTAAAGTATCTCAAACGCACCACTAACTTGGGAAGGGTAAGGGGTGTGCAGGGCCTGTTCTACACCCAGGAGGGACAAGGTTTCAGGTCTTTACCTGTCCAGTGAAGTGGGTTCTGCGACCGGACTCTATGGTCTCTGGAAGTCCAAACCTGCAGAAAAATCTCACTCACCACCTTCTTGGCTGCAGCTCTGGCAGTAGCCTTGGTCATGGGAGAAGCTTCTGGCCACCCTGGAAAGAGATCAATGCACACAGGCACGTACTCCTATGTACCACTTTTTGGTAGCTGGATAAAATCCATCTGCAGTCTTTGGAAGGGATACAGCAGCTTGGGTGTCACCTTCTGTGGGGACTTTACCACCTTACCCGGGCTGTGGCGGGCACAGACTATAAAGGCTTTCACTAGTCTAGTGACAGGGGTAGTAATGCCCGGGGCAAACCACTTGCGGTTTATGAGCACTAGCATGGCCATTTGAAATATGTGTGTGTGTCCGTGGGCTACTTGACTTACTGTCGGGTGCAGGGCTCCGGCCAGGCACACCCTCTCTCCCAGCATCCAGGTCCCATCGGCATCTGGGCTCCAGCATTCCTCCACACTTCCTTCACTTCTGATGACACTCGGGCCACCAGGGACTGGAACACCTGTGGATCAAACTTTTAGCTCAGAACTCCCCGCTGAGACTTCAGGACAGTCTATGTGCTCCATCTGTGCAGCTGCCTTCGCCATCCCGTCAGCCACATACTTGCCCTTGGCTTGTGGAGTTACCAAATTGTGTGTGCTTTTAGTTTTACTATCCTCACCTCTTATGGAAGTAAGAGAGCATCCATGAGCTCTTTAACCAGCGTGCCATGCTTAAAGGGGGTCCCTGCAGAGGTGAGGAAATCTCTAGCCTTCCATAAGGGTTCATAGTCGTGTTTAGACCCCAGAACTATACCTTGAGTATAGATGTTCACCTCCTGCGCTGACCTGTGTGGAGGGAGTGGTTCTGCTTGTACTACCTCATGTGCGCCACGGACCACTGTATATCCAGTGTAGAACCGTCTGTCTTCTCCTGCAGACCTGGAGCCATCTATGAGAAAAAAACTCAACATCTGGGTTAATCACCCTTCTCTCCCCCCTCTCTGAATCCTGGACGACTGGTGATACGCCAAATGAAGGATTCAGAGCTGTGCACCTTATGAGTGTATCCTGGGGCATCAGGAGTGCACACTGGAGTCTGAGCTGTCTAGCCTTTGCTCAGATGCTTGGGCTGGACTTGGGTGAGGACACTGTGCAAGGTATGTGGGGTTTGCACTGTAACTGAGTGGTCTAGGATCTAGGATCAACTCACTGGCCTTGGTGAGCAGATTGCTGGCTGCAGCTACTGACACATGAGGGGCTCCCCTCACGACTGAGTCTAACCGGGCCTAATAACGGGCCACTTGGGAGGCCACCACGTTCCTGGGCTAGGACACCTGTGGCCTAGATACTCCGTGCAAAATAAAATAAAAGGTCTGGTTCAGTGGCATGTGCTTAGGGCCGGGGCAGACAGGATTTGCCAGCTTAGGGCTATGGAATGCATCAATTGCCTCCTGACTAAGGGCAAATGGGGAAGAGGCAATTCAGTCAGAAAAGGGGCAGCATTGGGCTGGAGGCAGCAGACCTTTATCCTAGGCCTCTAGGAGCTGGCCAGTCCTAGAAACATGTGAAGAGGCTTAGGGCCTCAGGGCAGGGGCACATTCTGGACTGCCAGCTTTCTTCCCTCTGTCAGGTATCTGCCTGTGGCTGAGAAGCAGTGGCCTAGGAAGACCACCTTCTCCTGGCAGTACTGGAGCTTATCTCTGGAAACTTTGTAACCCTTCTGGAACAGAAAACACATAAGGTCAATAAATGCATCCTGGCAAACAAAAACAGTAGGTCATCGGCATACTGGAAAGGAGAACATCCAGTAAGGGGCAGTCTGTCAGTCTACTACCTGTAGGGCCGTGGGGTACTGGCTGGGTGAGTTTTACCCCCCTTGTGGGAATCTACATCAGATATACTGGAATACTGAACTGGTAAAGGCAAATAGGTACTGGCAATTTTCATGCAGGGGCACAGAGAGGAAAACATTTGCCAAATCAATAACCATGAATAATATATCACCCTCAGGGACTGCTGCCAGTTTGGGCTAGGGACCACTTATTGGCAGCTTGGAGGTCATATACCATCCTACAGGTATCCAGCTGTTCTTTCTGGGTCTTTTCCTTGACCGGGAATGGGCTAAAATCATCATCGGGCTAGCAGTGGAGAGTCACACATCAGTTTTACAATGAAAGGCGATAACTCTGTTTGGGGGGGGCCGTTCAGAAGGGGGACTGTTCTCGCTGACATCCCTGTCCATTACCACCACCCCTTGCCCTGCCCTGTTGGGGGCGTCTCCGCCACTCACTATAGTAATGTCTCCTCCCCACCGTCGAAAACACGCCCACTTGGGTCGGTCGGTTGAGACTATTGGAAATGTTGTCAGTGTCACTTTGCCGTGGTCTGTGAAACTGGTCTCTGTTTCCCTCTGGCTTTCAGTCACAATCTTATCAATCCCTGTATACGCAAATCTGGTAGAGATGTCTCCAGTCCGTTAACACCTTTGGTAACAACCCACTACACTACACTGTCAGGTCATTCCCCATGTGTCCCAAAGCTGCAAACCGTTCCCATGGGAATCTTCCATTACCGTGTGCGTCTCCGCTTTATCTCATCCAGACATATAGGATTCTCTTAACTATCTATAAACTTCTAGCCAGACTCTAACATCTCAACAAAATCCAGGTACACTTATGTTGTTGTTTTTTTTTTTTTTTTTGTTTGTTTTTTTAGTCATAAAAGGAATAAAAGTCAGTCATAGGCTCTGTAATACAGTTGGGGGGCTTGTTCTTGCTTAGTCTGTTCATGGGGTACACAGGAAGACATCACATCATACTGTATTCTTGTTCCACAACCAAATAAACTCCTTCAAGTCTTTTTTAGATTGTCAGGGAGAAGTCTAAGCGCAGCGATCTGCCCCCTTCTGTAAACAACTTCAGCTTACTGTAGCGTCAAGGTCAGAACAGAACACAAAGTGATAACACAGCTCAGACAGAGCCCTAGATTTTTGGAGAACTTCAGCGTCAAGGCCATGTACATGTCTTCACAAAACAAAACGCAGCTCCAACAGCCCCCACCCTTTTGTTAACCCCTTACATGCCAGAAAGCAGATACCAGAGACATTGTAACACTTTTTATAGTAATTTTTCTCTAATTGTCGGGATCAATAAATTTTAATAATACTCAAATAAACAACATCCCTCACTTCAAGACCCCTAGCAGACGCCCCAAGCATGGTCAGCTGTTATCCTCCAAAGCCCCACAACAGCTTTTATGGTTGCCAGCAGCAATCAACTTTCAGGGACTTGAAGGGAATATAACTTAAAATGGCCACCACTGAAAAATAAACTGACTTAAGATGGCCGCCACTGAAGAATGGTAGGGCGTGTCATCTTCTCTAACCACCAGATACAGGGGTGGAGTCTGGATTACAGGGGCCATTTTTCACTCCAAGTAAAATATAATTAAATCTCTTTTTCTCAAATTCTTTCCACATCAAAAACTTTTAAATGTCCCTTATCACCTGTCTCTTTCTTAAACGGCACTCTGAAGGATCCCTGTCACTCTGTCCTGGTCCGTCAGTCAAAGTTAGAGGTTCTCAGAGTCTGTTTGCATGCTTACAAGTTGTACAATCATCAGATCCTCTAACACATCCCAAAACTCTCAAACCTTCATTATTACTTTTTATTTCACCGCAAACCTGTTCCATTAAGTCAAATTGGACTTTTCCAACAGTCCTACTTAATTCATCCTACTTGACTCAACAACCTTCTCTCTACTTACATCAAGCCAATCTTCTGTCTACCTCATTTTTCCCTTCTTTGCACTGAACTATCGCTAGCGCACCAGTGGTTCCCTCTGGGAGGACGTCCTTTCTATTCCGAAACCGCAGCATAATTTGTCTGAGACCCTTACCGTGCAGCTGCTCACGGCTTAAGGGTTGACCTTCAAGCTCCCCGATCACCAGTTATAGAGACTTAGCTCACTGCGTGTCGGTTAGAGGTTTATCAGAAGGTCCCCGCTTAACGATCTCCCTTTTTCTCCTAATTCCTGTCAAATCCCCAGACACCCGTTCTTTACCCGTTCTCCTATTCTGGCGGCCTATGTTTGGCGGGCAAACATCCGTCCTTTTTCTCCTTATTCTGGCGGCCTATGTCTGTGTGCAGACATCCGTCCTTTTTCTCCTAATTCTAACGGCCATATGTCTGATCTTCACTGCGGCTTCGCTACACTCCTCTCTATATGAACTTCGAACGTCCTCCCCCTCCCTTTCTGTTCTGGCTCAGCAAAGCGCATACACACAGCAGCCAAGGCACTTCTCATACAGAGCTATATAACAATTCAGACCCCGATGCAGGACACCAGGTGGCTATACATATTTACCCTCCAATCCCAGCTGTCTACAGCCACAGGTATCACCACTCCCCGAGTCACAGGCAAGTAGCAGAATATATGTAATCTGAAACTTACCGTGATCGTGGGATGATCAGACCCAGTCGGGAAATGGTGACCCCAAGACTGCAAATGGTGCTGGAACGAGGGGGCGTCCTGGTCGTCCTGATCGCAAAATCTCAGCAGTGCCTCCAATGTTAGGGTAAGATTCAATACATCCTCTTTTAGTGTGCGTTGGCTGCGTGTTTCTAATCAATAAGCATGTGTGCACATCATAAGAAATTAATTCAGACACATTTGCTGATTTAAATCTCACTCATGCGATCATGGCCATGGCAAATCTGCACTGCTAGAACTTTATTTGGTTTCACAAAACTATATAGAAATTATGGAAGAAGCAGAAGGGGCGGAGAATTCCCAGCTCATGTAGTCTCTTGATTGGAGAACTTCCTTGCTGTTGCTTATTGACGTCAGGATTGAAATCTTGTTGACATTCTTTAGCCTTAATTGTTTTCATTAGGATCACGATGCCGGCGCCATCTTATAATGAAGTCTCTGTTACAATGATTTTAGGAAAATAGAACAAGTAGAAATGACAGGATTTGATCTATCAGCAGGTTCACCTTAACACCGTCTTTGGTGGTGGACTTTGGAAGTGTTTGGCTTCTCACCACCAGGTTAATATCAGTATAGTAAATTAGTAATACCTTGAGTACAAAGTAGAAGAGACTACGTTCCATATTTCTACAGAACAAATCCTATGCGTAAACCGATATGTAAATGTTTTATGGGTAAATTAGGTGCCTCCCCCCTTTTAAGGAGAAAGGTTCTGGCCCTTCAGGGGGGTGGGGGGGAATGTTTCTTTTTTTTTCCTCGTTTTAAATGTCGGTAAGAATAATCTCCTGGAATATATATTATAGCGATTAAAAAGATGTGCCATATTCGATCTGCTACAAAAACATCTTCCAGCAATTGTATGTATCTTCGAGATGCACTTGACTAAGGACACAATTAACAGAGTGAAGAAAAAATGGAAGGTTGGGATACCATTCATTTGGGAGCAGTTGCTTGAGTGGTGTTCCAGTGCTGACACATTTTAAGATCAACTTTATTCCATTGGAGTGTAATATTGACAAGCAAGGTAAATATACTTTTCTTTATTGGGAGTTAGAAGGGAAGAGAGTTGTTTTGGCTTTCATATACACTCGCCGGCCACTTTATTAGGTACACCATGCTAGTAACGTGTTGGACCCCCTTTTGCCTTTAGAACTGCCTCAATTCTTCGTGGCATAGATTCAACAAGGTGCTGGAAGCATTCCTCAGAGATTTTGGTCCATATTGACATGATGGCATCACACAGTTGCCGCAGATTTGTCGGCTGCACATCCATGATGCGAATCTCCCGTTCCACCACATGCTCTATTGGATTGAGATCTGGTGACTGTGGAGGCCATTTGAGTACAGTGAACTCATTGTCATGTTCAAGAAACCAGTCTGAGATGATTCCAGCTTTATGACATGGTGCATTATCCTGCTGAAAGTAGCCATCAGATGTTGGGTACATTGTGGTTATAAAGGGATGGACATGGTCAGCAACAATACTCAGGTAGGCTGTGGCGTTGCAACGATGCTCAAGGGGCCCAAAGATTGCCAAGAAAATATTCCCCACACCATGACACCACCACCACCAGCCTGAACCGTTGATACAAGGCAGGATGGATCCATGCTTTCATGTTGTTGACGCCAAATTCTGACCCTACCATTCAAATGTTGCAGCAGAAATCGAGACTCATCAGACCAGGCAACATTTTTCCAATCTTCTGCTGTCCAATTTCGATGAGCTTGTGCATATTGTAGCCTCAGTTTCCTGTTCTTAGCTGAAAGGAGTGGCACCCGGTGTGGTCTTCTGCTGCTGTAGCCCATCTGCTTCAAAGTTCGACGTACTGTGCATTCAGAGATGCTCTTCTGCCTACCTTGGTTGTAACGGGTGGCAATTTGAGTCACTGTTGCCTTTCTATCAGCTCGAACCAGTCTGCCCATTCTCCTTTGACCTCTGGCATCAACAAGGCATTTCCGCCCACAGAACTGCCGCTCACTGGATGTTTTTTCTTTTTCGGACCATTCTCTGTAAACCCTAGAGATGGTTGTGCGTGAAAATCCCAGTAGATCAGCAGTTTCTGAAATACTCAGACCAGCCCTTCTGGCACCAACAACCATGCCACATTCAAAGGCACTCAAATCACCTTTCTTCCCCATACTGATGCTCGGTTTGAACTGCAGGAGATTGTCTTGACCATGTCTACATGCCTAAATGCACTGAGTTGCCACCATGGGGCAGATTTATCAAGCAGTCTGAAAGTCTGAATATTTCCAGTTGCCCATGGCAACCAATCACAGCTCCCCTTTAAAATATTCATGAGCACTGGTGAAATGAAAGCTGAGCTGTGATTGGTTGCCATGGGCAACTGGAAATATTCTGACTTTCAGACTGCTTGATAAATCTGCCCCCATGTGATTGGCTTATTAGAAATTAAGTGTTAACGAGCAGTTGGACAGGTGTACCTAATAAAGTGGCCGGTGAGTGTATATATTCCCTCCTTTTTTTCTGTCAGTTTTGAGCAATTTAATGGGATATGTTGCTGACTAAGATGAATGTTCTATTATGATCATAGGGTATTTTAATGCCTTATCAGACCTGAAGATGGATAGGCTTAAAATGTCTGGGCAGGTTTCAGGACCAGAAAAACCAAGGTCTAAGCTGGTAGATTTTTGTGAAGAATTGGGACTGTTGGATGCTTTTTATCCCTTTTGAGCCATAAGATTATGTATGAACTAATTGCCTTTCGGATCATTCACCATTGGTGGTTACGATTGGAAGTATAAAGAGAGTTGATAGACCCTTTAAGCTTAACCCACACTGGTTGAGTGTTCTGGGGGGACAAGTTGATATGAAAAGGGAAGCTGAGTTTTTTTGGGAAAGTAATCAGGAATTTGGCGAGAAGTTAAAGGTGTGGGATACGTTTAAGGCATTTATATCAGGTATATATCGAAAAGCGATTTTTGTTATGAAGGGGCAGTACAGATGAGAGGAGGAGGTACTTAAGAAAAGAGGCAGTTGATGCAAAGAGAGAGTTGATGGAGAACCCTTTAGGAAGAAATCAAATGGAACTATGAGAAAACAAATGAGATACATAAACATTTTGAATATCAAAGGCCAGCATAAATCCTTTTTTTTTCAGGTCAAAAGGCCTACATAAAAGGTGGGAAAATCGGGTAGATACCTGGACGAAAAAATTCAGAACCCTAAGAAATATAGTCATGTAGCTGTAATTAAAGGTATGGATGGGGAGATTAAACGAGACCCTGAGGAAATTTTACAACAGTTTGCTTTATTCTATACAAATTTATATAAATCTTAGGGCCGGGAATTGGAAGTAGAGATAAATAGATATTTAAATGATATTAAGCTTCCTAAATTGACAGATTGACAAAAGGATGCTTTGGACTCCCCAATAACATTGGGGAGCTGGGAAATATGGTGCAGAGTTGTAGTTGAGTCACTGCATCTGGATCAGTTGGACTCCCATTTAGTTTTTTATCGGAAGAATGCAGAGGCAGTACTACCAGGACTACTGGAAGTGTATGAGGATGCCTTTTCACAAGGAAACGTTTCGGAAAGTATGAGGCCAATATAGTACTAATATTAAAGTAAATGATAAGGTATATATGGGGTCTTTATTAAATACAGACTTTATACGGCTGGATTAAATGTTTATACGAATCCCCGAAAGCTAGGATAGTGCTGAATGAAGAAAGATCTAGTCTGTTTGGGTTGTCCAGAGGCATAAGACGGGGGTTCCCTTTATCACCCCTGTCTGCTCTATTTATCGAACCACTAGATGGTAAGATACGGGAGGATAAGGATATATCTGGAGGAGGGCGTGGAGGAGAGAAAGATAAGCTGTGTTTATATTTGAATGACATGGTATTATATGTTAGGTATTCCCCCAGTTCTATCCAGAGAGTTATGGAAGTGGTTGAAGAGAAAGGGAAATGGTCGGGTTTGGTCGGGTTTGCAAATTGGGAGAAGACCCAACTCCTTCCCTTGGACGCAGAGGTGGTGAGACATATAGAGCAGACTAGGTTTAAAATCTGTCACGAAAATCTGGAATATTTAGGGATTCAGATCTCTGCACAGTTGGAAGTCTTTCTACAGCTGAACTTTGTACCTGCAATTAGAGATAAAGTATATGTGTGGTGTGAGCTGTCTTTGTCAAGGGCAGCCAGAATTAGTTTGGGGAGTAGAACCATTTTTATCAGACTATTGTTTGTATTGGCTGCTAGCCCTGTGTGGATTCCTAGTTCCTTCTTTACACTGATTGATTCGATCTTGAATGATTTCATTTTGGGACGTAAAAAGGTCAGAATAAAAATCTGGCATTTGCATAAACCAATGGGGGGGAGGGTTGTCTTGGACTCCCGTTTTTCTTAGGTTATTTTATTTCAGTGCAGTTAAGTAGGTTGGTTTGTTGGATGGAAAATAATTTTTTGGTATATTTGGTGGATTGCACAGAAAGAAAAATGGAAACGATTTTTGAGGTATTAGAAGGTGGATACTACACTCAGACACAATATAAGGATTTAATAATGTGTAATACGTTGCAGAAATCCTAGGAGTCAATCACCAATATGGTATAATAGGAATCAGCCAGACCTCTGGGTTCTACCGGATCCCACTTTTTGAATTGATTGTGGGGTGCGGCATGTTTCACAGGTCTGGGAAAATGGTAAGATGATACTATTCTCCGAAATGGAGGATGTGTTTGAGGTAAGTAATAGGGATTTTTTGCGATACTTCCAGATTGCACATGCATTTGCAGCGGTTAAAAAGAAAAGATTCTTGAAGATTGAAAGTAATGATTGTATTGATTATTTACACAGCAGCACTAGCACTGGTAAAGTCATTTCTAAAATGTATAAATATGTATTTAGAGGGTATAATGGAAAAAAAGACGCTGGTCAAAAGGTAAAGTTAGTTTAGGGTTTATATCGGAGGTAATATGTACACAAATACTAAAGAATACATCATTATGTTCCTATAACTTGAACCATAAGATTATACAGTATAATATTGTACACAGGTTATATTTACCACCACGGAAGTTGGTTAAGATGAAGGTTAGGGATAATGCTTGCTGTACTAAATGCAAACGACCAGACGCAGACTAAAAGAAAAAAAGAAAAACACTACAGCTCACTGTGGCAAACAATATCAAGCATCACTTCCAGGGCTTTTTTTAGGTTGTAACTAAAAGGTTACCAATAGGTTACTAAAAGCCTTCTTTCGGCTTTCCTAAAGGACTTTTTTACAAGTTGGTACTTGTGATTCTGTGCTTGGCTGCCTATTCAGTAACATTTGGCAGTGCTGCTGACTGAATCGATTGTATGATAACATTTCTTATGTGAATTTCCTTGGCCGGCCTAGACTAGTCAAGGTGTGTGCATTGAGCCTGGACTGTTTGTAGCATTGTCATTTTATGTAGGTGTGGTGTATAGATTGATTAGTTTCTCACATTGGACTCTTGTTTTAACTTTTTTTGTCCTTGCATTCTGGATACTGCTTTGCGACATTTTACAGTAGCTTGAGACATTTCTGCGACATTTGACAAAAAGTTGCAAAAAAAAGAAGGGATCTAATACCAAAAAAAACCCCACACTTTGAGACATATGACCCCGAAAAAAAACACATTAACAGGTGCAAATGAGCACTAGACAAAAGAAAACAATGATGAAAGTCCCCCAATGCGTTTTTTTTCCACACAGAAATTTTTTTATGTCATGTGTGTGCGCTCAAAAATTTTTCCATGCACATTTTTTTTTTTTTACATTGATGTGCAGTTTTCATTCCAAATTCCCTCAGGCTAATAGGAGGTGGGAAAAAAGAAAGGCCTGAGGCGTTCTCGTTTTAACCCATTCATTACAATGTGCGATTTTAATGAATGAGATGGAAAATCCCCATATACTGCCATGTACCATGGTAGGATAGATCAGAAAACCTGGGGTTAAAGTACCCTAGGGGTCTGAATAAAAGCGTAAGTAAAATTTAAAACAAAAAGTTAACAAAAATTATAATAAAAAAGCCTTAAAATGCAAATCACCCCCCTTTCCCCAGAACTTATATAAATATAAATAAACAGTGAAATTCTAAACACATTTGGTATTGGGCATCCGCAAATGATCAATCAAAATATATTATCGTTTTTTCACTGCGTTTAGCCCCGTAAAGGAAAAGTCAAAAATGGCACTTTTTTGTCATTTTGAAAAACATAAAAAATTCTATAAAAAGTGATCAAAAATTTGTAAAGTCCTAAAAATGGTAGCATTGAAAATGCCATCAAAATTCAGCCAAAATGACACCACCCACAGCTACGTACAACAAAGTATGAAAAAGTTATTAGCGCCAGAAGATGGCAGAATCAAAAAATGTTTTGTACAGGAGGTTTTACTTTTTGTAAATGCATGAAAACATTATTAAACCTATACAAATGTGGTATGCCTGTGATCAAACCGACCCAAAGAATAAAGTAGACATGTCATTTGGGGAACATAGTGAAAGCTGTAAAAATCCAAGCCCACAAAAAAACGGTGTTTTTTCAGCATTTTCATCATCATCACTATGAAGTGCAATTTGTTACTCAGAAAACAGAGCTCTTTATGTGTAAAAATAATAAAGTTATAGCTTTTTGAAGGTGGGGAGTGAAAAATGTAAATGAAAAAACAAAAAAGGGCCAGGTTGTTAATGGTGTTATCAACAGGAAACAATATTTTACGCTTACTCCTCAGTCCCCCAAAAAGATTGTCTTCAACCAATCTAGGTGGGACAACATTTTTAATATTAAACGTATCTCTTACGGCTTGAGTAATCTATCTATTCAAGCGGAAATAAGTAGCTGGTTTCAGAGTCCTGTGATTCAGCAGAAGTAAGGCCTGTATCTTTATGAGAGCAAGATGGAGATTCGGAGTCCTCCGAGTGAGAGACATAACAGAGCTCATATCAATACAGAAATTTTTAGGGGGAGGAGATCACTGAGAGGCCATGAGGCTTTGGCAAGGGACACAAATTTATCTTCGAGAAAGCCTTTCGTCCATAAGTTAAGTCTTTTGGGAGGGTCTGAATTGTTTACTGAGGGGGGTTTTTATGGCCCATAACGCCAAGTTAAAAAGAGAGAATGTGCATAAGCTAAAGAATCTAATAGTCATCTTGGAGGACTTGGAGTTACCTAATAAATGGCAGAGAACTGAAGTGTTGAGGGCAGAAAACTCCTCTGGCAACAGAGATTATCGATCTTAGATCAAAAGACGCTAGGCACTAGAGATCGTATGGATTCTTTGAGTATGGCAAAAAGTGTGGCAGATGGCTCTCTAGGACAATTTACCCAGGGCTTCCAACTTCCAAAATTATGTCCCTTCTTCTTCTTGTGCCGTCATTCAAACCCCTTCTGACATTCTAGAAACCTTCATCCTGCCCCTCCGATATTGTTTGGATAGAGCTGCTAAATTATCCACTTATCTGAGAATGCTCCCCCAGCAATGACCCAGACCCTGGGGGATGATTTTACCTATGAGAAACTCTTCCTAGTCCTTAAAGAACTTAAGGTTGGTAAGAGTCGCAGACGAGGAAGGATTGTCTCCTTGCTTCTTTAAAATGTTGGATAATGATATCTCAGACCCATTGTTGAGCTCTTTTAATGCCATTGCAAGGGGTATCAAGTTTCCAGATCAAGCTCTGATAGCCTAAATAGCTGTCATTCCTAAGCTGTCCATTGGGACCTTTGTTCAAACAGTCTTTGCTTCTATATGTATTCCAAAACTTGCTTGAGTCTTATTGATATAACATTACTATGTTTTTGCGATCCACAGGCTTGTAAGCTACTTTGTATACAATGTATGACAGTATAAGTTAGCATTTGTAGTTTCTAATAAACTTTTATTGAATGGAAAAAAACATGAGTATTAGAAGTGGATCTTCTGCATGACAATTCGCAGCGTGTGCAGTTGGATAGCTGAATGTGATCATTATTTTATTTTCCACATTGAGCCAAAAAAAAAAAACATTGAGTTGAAAGAAAAGCATCATCTACATGACTTTTTCCAAATTCACTTTAATTCTACTCAGTGGTATAGCTAGGGTTTCAGCAGAAGGGGGAGGGCATCTGAGTGGGCCCTCAACTAAATGCTTTTAACTGCAAAGTCACATACTACTATTTGAGTGCTGCTAGCAGTCAGCAGGTCCTTGGCTGAAGCAGAAGAACACTGTGTGTGCTGTTTACTCTGTCTTTTTTAAAGCATCATTGTGTTACGTCCATCACCTGTGTCTCCTGCTAACCCGGAGCCCCCAGCACACAGTGTTCTTCTGCTTTAGCGATCAGTATGCTTTTATAATAGGATAAAATGGCAATAGTGTAACTTAGTGGACCCAGCAGGGCCAGAAAAGGCATTTGGTGCCCAAGGCAGACAATCAAAATTGCGCCTAACCACCACTTCTGTAAAACTATAGAAACAATTTGGCAGAATCAGAGACTAAATGAAATCCAAAAGGGCTACTGCTTTCAGATCATCAACAATAAGGCCTATCAGTAGAAAATATATAGCGCTAATATAAAAATATGTTCTTCCATTTAAAATACTACCATATAGATATACACCTGAAATCTATATTACACAAATATTAATATATTCCAGCAATGAATATACCAAACACAAAGATAATAAATCACTAGGTCGCACATATAATCATTTACCAAAAATGAATATACAAGCATAAATATATATCAGCAGTAAATAACCACAGATAAATATATACCAGCATTTAATGTGCTGCACATCTGGGCTGCACTTGGGCACAGACATCACTTACTGTTAGGCTGCTGTTGTTTCCTTCTATGTCTGTGGTGGTCTCATCCATCCCGCTCTTCTTCTTGTAGTCTCCTCATAGAAGCCAATCCTTCTCCACCAGGTAGAGAGCGTCATGGAAACTTCTCACAGCCGTGACTTATCACTGCAGAATTTCCCACCCTGGTGATTGTGGCCTCTGGAAACCATCTCCACACTCCGTCCCTAAAAAAAAAAAAATCAATGAATATAATATTCCCTAGGTAACAGCTAAGTGCTACACAATGTGCCCCCTGTATACACAGATTATACACTGGGACCCCTCAATATATTATAATATATACTACAGCATACCTCCCCCTCATTAATTCATATTTTACACAAGTAAATCCTAATTAATTTAGATAGCAGATCACCCAGAGTATATATCCGACCCCCGCATGTGCCCCCACTACATAAATGCAAATTCAACTTAAGAACAAACCTACAGATCCTATCTTGTACGTAACCCGGGGACTGCCTGTATAGAGATTTATGTATGTGTACATTAGTATATACACTCACCGGCCACTTTATTAGGTACACCATGCTAGTAACGGGTTTGACCCCCTTTTGCCTTCAGAACTGCCTCAATTCTTCGTGGCATAGATTCAACAAGGTGCTGGAAGCATTCCTCAGAGATTTTGGTCCATATTGACATGATGGCATCACACAGTTGCCGCAGATTTGTCGGCTGCACATCCATGATGCGAATCTCCCGTTCCACTACATCCCAAAGATGCTCTATTGGATTGAGATCTGGTGACTGTGGAGGCCATTTGAGTACAGTGAACTCATTGTCATGTTCAAGAAACCAGTCTGAGATGATTCCAGCTTTATGACATGACGCATTATCCTGCTGAAAGTAGCCATCAGATGTTGGGTACATTGTGGTCATAAAGGGATGGACAACAATACTCATGTAGGCTGTGGCGTTGCAACGATGCTCAATTGGTACCAAGGGGCCCAAAGAGTGCCAAGAAAATATTCCCCACACCATGACACCACCAGCCTGAACCGTTGATACAAGGCAGGATAGATCCATGCTTTTATGTTGTTGACGCCAAATTCCGACCCTACCATCCGAATGTCGCAGCAGAAATCGAGACTCATCAGACCAGGCAACGTTTTTCCAATCTTCTACTGTTCAATTTCGATGAGCTTGTGCAAATGATAGCCTCAGTTTCCTGTTCTTAGCTGAAAGGAGTGGCACCCGGTGTGGTCTTCTGCTGCTGTAGCCCATCTGCCTCAAAGTTCGACGTACTGTACGTTCAGAGATGCTCTTCTGCCTACCTTGGTTGTAACGGGTGGCGATTTGAGTCACTGTTGCCTTTCTATCAGCTCGAACCAGTCTGCCTATTCTCCTCTGACCTCTGGCATCAACAAGGCATTTCCGCCCACAGAACTGCCGCTCACTGGATGTTTTTTCTTTTTTGGACCATTTTCTGTAAACCCTAGAGATGGTTGTGCGTGAAAATCCCAGTAGATCAGCAGTTTCTGAAATACTCAGACCAGCCCTTCTGGCACCAACAACCATGCCACGTTCAAAGGCACTCAAATCACCTTTCTTCCCCATACTGATGCTCGGTTTGAACTGCAGGAGATTGTCTTGACCATGTCTACATGCCTAAATGCACTGAGTTGCCGCCATGTGATTGGCTGATTAGAAATTAAGTGTTAACGAGCAGTTGGACAGGTGTACCTAATAAAGTGGCCGGTGAGTGTATTAGTGTATAAATGTGCGTGTACAAATATGTATATGTTTTTTGTAAAGGGAAGTGGGGCCCCATGCAAAAGCCTGCTATGGGCCCCAGCCTCTCCTAGATACACCCCTGGAAAGCACTATAGAATTGTGAGAATTTTAAATTGTAAAGAAAATCTCTTGAAACAGTAATCAGATACAGAGGATTGTGGAGATTGAGGTGCGTTCACAGGTTCAATTTTTCAGATGTAGTTTTTGATGTCCAAACCAGGATTGGAGTGAAAACAGAGGAAGAACAGATTCTCTCAATGATAAATTCTCATCCTTCTATGATCCATACCTGCTTTTTGCTTTATAAACCACATCTAAAAACTGAACATGGGAATGCACACTAAGGCCCCTTTCACACTTGCGTTTTTCAGGCGCGTTTTCTGTGCGTGCTTTTGAGGCGCAGAACTTGCATTGCACTGTGACCCATTGTAATCAATGGGTCTTTGCAGACTTTTTTTTCACGCACACACGCGTGTGAAAAACGCACCATACAAGTCTATGGAGATGCATCAAAAATGCATTGCACTCTGAGACACATGCAAGTGCAATGCAAGTGCAATGCGTTTTTCACGCATCAATTGCCATAGAAAAGATAGAGCTCAGTCCTGAGTCCATTTCACGAGCATTATCTGCGCGTGAAAAACGCATTGAAATTGCAATGAAAACACGCGTGAAAAACTGAGACACTGAACAAACTCTGACTGAAAACTGATTGCACTCTGATGCAAAATGTCAGTTTTTCACTCATCAAACCCTGATCGCACCCTGATCAGACTCTGACGTGATCTGCAACGCAAGTGTGGAAGGGGCCTTAGGGTGCAGTCACCCGTCGTGTCTAACGCATGCCTTTAAAAACGCATTGGGAGAGCTGAAGAGAGATTAGAGAATTAAACAGCTGTTAATATTTGCGTTTACAAAAGACAACAGTTAACACATGTGTTAACATATTCGATTTGTAAACACAAGTGTTAACAGCCAAGTAGGCCAATCTCTCCATCTGTTGTGACGCATTTTTACATGCATGCATTAGATGCGACGTGTGACAGCACCTTGAGGGGGCATTTCGACATGTTTTTTTTGGGGTCTTTAAATGCATCCAAAATGCAAGTGGGAGAGGTTCTTGGGCAAAACACATATGTGTTTCCAATCAAACGCATGCGTATTAACATTGTGTTAACAGTTGCGTTTTGTAAATTGTGGAGTCTAAAAGCATGAATTTTACATGTTACCATGCAATTTCCTGCTGTTAAACCGATTTTTATTTCATTGCTGGAAGTTTATGCAGCAGTGAAAATAGCTTCTTACGCTTCCAACAATGATGAAAAATGGTTTTAACTCCTTAAAGGCGCAGCCAGTTTATAGTTCAAGGCTCAGCCCCATTTTTTGGATTCTGACTTGCGTCGCTTTATATGGTTATAACTTCTGAACACTTTTTGAAACAATTCTGAGATTGTTTTTTTTTTTCCCCCATATATTGTACTTCATTTTAGTGGTAACTTTTGGCTGATAAGTTTTGCGTTTATTTACAAATAAGTTTTGCGTTTATTTACAAAAAAGTTTTGCGTTTATTTACAAAAAAGTTTTGCGTTTATTTCCAAAAAAAAAGAAAAAATGTAGAATTAAAAAAAAAAATTGCCATTTTTGAAATTCTAAATCATCCTGTTTTCAGGCAAATAGATTTACCACCTAAATAAGTTGCTGTTTAACATTTCCCATATGTCTACTTTACATTTTCATAATTTTTGAAATGTCTGGATAATTTATTTTGATGTCACGCGGGTTACAAATCAAATATTGATTTTTCCATATTTTCAGAAATGACTATTTTCGGGATAAATACTGTTTTGAATGAAATTTTACATATTTAACATCAAAATCCCCTATATAATCAACCCATTTCCAAATCTGCATCCCTGAACCTAACAGAAACAGCTTTTAGGAAGATTGTTAACCCCTTGAGATATTCATAGTAATTGAATCAAAATGGAGGTAAAATTTAGAATGGTCAAATTCTGTCGGTTATACGTTTATTTAGCCCTAAAATTTACACATTTCCAAAAGATAAAAAGAGAAAACCCACCTTACAATTTGTTATGCAATTTCTCCTGAGTACAGAGACCCCCAACATGTGGCTGTTACTTGTTTTATGGGCGCACAGCGAGGCGAAGAAGGGAAGGAGGACCCTGCAGCTGCCAGGATTTTAGTTTCCTCATTGGCCCCTTTTGTAGGCTTCACCGTATAGCCTAATAATCCTGTTATCTTTATTCTATGGGTCTATACGATTACGGGGATACCAGACATGAATATTTGTTTTTACGTTTTACTTAATTTTGACAAATAAAACACTAATGTGGGGAAAAATCTATCATTTGTGCATCGCCGTTTCCAAGTGGCATAACATTTTTACTTTTTTGGCTATGGAGTTGGTTGTTGGCTTGTTTTTTGCGGGACATGTTGTACTTTGCAACAGTTTTATTCTGGAGTACATTTGTTTTTTTGGACACTTTTTATTTATTTGTGTGATTCAATAGGTAAAAATCATAATTTTTGGTGGGTTTTTATAGTGGTGTTCATCATGCGGGTTCAATAATTACTTTTATTCTCCAGGTTGTTACGGACGCGGTGATACTATATATGTGGGGTTTGTGTTATGATTTAGACTTTTTTGCGCTATGTGTCACTTTATATGTTATGGAGATTATGGGCATTTTTATTTATTTATTGCTTTATTTTTTATTGAAAAACATATTTTTACGTTTTTTACTATTTCCACTATGGGACATGAACAAGCAATCATCTGATTGCTTGTTCATGATAGTACTCTGCTATACTGATTTAATGCAGGGTATTAGCAGTGTCAGCCTATGCACATGCATGGGCTTACACTTTGCCTTTAAGATGATGTCACTGACGCCATCTTTCAGGTAGTGGCTACAGACAGCTCTGGGGTCCTGATCGGACCCCAGGGCTGCCATATAAACAATTGTCGCCCCCGAAAACATCACGGAGGGGCTGATCGTGGGTAAAAGACCTCTGCAAGGCATGTTAAATGCCGCGGTCGCGCTGACCGCGGCATTTAATGGGTTAAGCACCCACAAAAGGAGCCCACTCCAACCACGGGTGTTACACTGGCGCGTCGGCTGTTAGCTACAGCCGGCACCCTGCGTATCCCGATGCTGGTTCGGCTCCGATCCAGAGCTGAGCCGGCATCAGCACCGCAGCGGATTTATCCGCCATAGAGCAGGAAGGGGTTAAAGCAAGCAAAGGCTGGTGTATGGAGAGTGCAAATTGTAGCAAATACCGACAATCTGTCAACGTTGGCAGCCTTTGGTCTATATATATTTTTTGAAAACCTGTAACAGTGAGCTGTGATTTTTTTTCTATGTTTGTCTAAAGGCTATGTTCACACACATTCTGCTAGTATTTTGTTGACATTGTCAAATGCAATGTTACAGATTGCAATGCGACCAGGATGCAAACACAGTGTAAATGTTGACGCATTGTAAACATGTATGCAATGTAAACTCAAACGTGATTCAAGTGCAAGATAAACACCATGCAAATGCAAATGCTACGCAAACATAAACGCAAATGTAACATGAAGCAAAGGCCACATAAATGGAAATACAACATAAACATGATGCAAACTCCAAATTGCAAATGTGATGTTAATGCAGAGTATATGCGACAGAATTTAATGTAAACGCAAAGGCGACGCAAATACCACATAAATAATTAAACATGCTGCATATGAGACACAAATGCAAATGCCATGTAAATGTAAACATAAACCCAATGCAAACACAACATAAATGCAAACGCCACAAAAGTAGGTGAAAACTACATAAATGCGAACAAACATAAACATGCAACACAAATGACACGTTAGCTTAAACGGGGCGCAAATAAATTAAAATTATACATAAACACAATGGAAATACTATATAAAAAGCAAATGCAACATAAATGCAATGCCAATGCTGCGCAAACACAACAGAAATGCAAACACCATGTAAATGCAACTGCCAGCAAAACGCAGTGCAAATGCCACATACTCACAAATGTAAGGCAAACATGAATGCAAAGTTAGCACAAACACAATTTAAACATCATGTTTGTGTAAATATAATGTAGCTACTTTTACATCACGCTTCATGTTTACATTGCTTTTGCGGTAACATTACACTTGAGTTCATATTGCATCTGTGTTCACATTACGTTTGCATAATGTTATCAAGTTTGCATTTACATTGCGTTTGTGGTAACATCGCATTTGGTATCACAACTTGTTTGCAATGTAAACAGAATGTACGCGCTATTCCGTAACATTGTGATTATGTAAATGCAGTGTAAACATTGTCAACAAAATATTAGCAGAATGTATGTGAACAAAAAAAAAAAAAACAAACAAAGCTCACTACTGTGCATAGTAGTTTCTCTGACATTGCTCACATGTCCAAAATGCGACTTTTTTTGCCAATTTGCAACATATAAAAAAAAATCTAATAAAAAATTATAGAAAGGTTATTCAGTCCCCAAAATGGTAACAAAGAAAACGCCAGTTCATTCCACAGAAATGACACCACACACAGCTCCGTACACTGAAGTATGAAAAAGTTATTGGCACCAGAAGGTGGCAAAACTCAGGTTTTTAGTTTTGAAGGTTTTAATTTTATTAAAATCTATTAAAACACAATAAAACCTATATATATTTAGTATCCTCAGGGATGAACCAACCTCAAAGAATAAGGTCCCTTCCACACTTGCGTTGCAGATCACGTCAGAGTTTGTTCAGTATCTCAGTTTTTCATGCGCATTTTCAATGCAATTTCAATGCATTATCTGCGCGTGAAAGGACTCAGGGCTGAGCTCTATCTTTTCTATGGCAATTGATGCGTGAAAAACGCATTGCACTTGCATTGCACTTGCTTGTGTCTCAGAGTTCAATGGGGCACATTTACTAAGGGTCCACAGCCGCGAATCCGTCAGGTTTTTCCCGAATATTTCCGCTTTGCGCTGTATTTCACGGGATTGTGGCGCACGCGATCGATTTTTGGCGCAATCGCGCCGTCTTTCGCGCGACAGAAATCGGGGGGCGTGGCCACCGGCCAACCCGAAGGATTCGGAAAAACCGCAGAATTTAAAAAGCCATTTGTGTCACATACACCAAAGCACTCACATACACCAGAAAAAAGCAGGTGAACTTTGGCGGAACTCGGCGCAGCAGCGACACCTGGTGAATATCGGTGCCCGGACCTTAGTGAATCCCGGCAGAACCCGAATCAGCGTCGGAGAACGCACCGCTGGATCGCGACTGGACCGGGTAAGTAAATGTGCCCCAATGTGTTTTTGATGCATCTTCATAGACTTGTATGGTGCGTTTTTCATGCGTGTGACTTGCAAAAGTAGAGCATGCCGAGATTTAAACGCGCGTTAAAAAAAAAACGCGTGTGTGCGTGAAAGAAAATGCAAGTCTGAAAAAGCCCATTGATTACAATGGGTCAGAGTGCAATGCAACTTCTGCGCTTCAAAAGCACACGCAGAAAACACGTGTGAAAAACGCAAGTGTGGAAGGGGCCTAAATGACACATGTCATTTGGGGTGCACAGTGAAAGCTGTAAGAACCAAGCCCACAAAAATGTTGCGCAAAAGCATTTTTTCACCAATTTCACTGTATTTGGAATTTTTTTTTCCCACTTCCCAGTACACGGCATGGAATATTAAATACCGTCACTATGAAGTACAATTTGTTATTCAGAAAACAAGCTCTCATACAGGTCTTTACATGGATTTTTTGGCGAGTGAAAAATGGAAACGCAAAAACGAAAAAGGGCCTTGGCGTTAATGTCCTTCAAATTTCATGTCCAAATGACACATTATTCTCTGGTTGAATATGATCACAGATTTCACCATATTCTGACGCACATAATTTTTTTTAATATTTCGGTGTATGGAGTTGGACAAGCTGTTCATTGATATAATTTTGGGGACTGTTGTCACGGGTGCCCCTGCAATCCCCATCTTGGATTGCAGGCACACCCTGTGGCGCCGACCGTTCCTGGTCCCCCAGACCTCACTTACCTCTCCGCGCTCCTTTTCCCATCCCGGCTGGTCAGCGCACCGCTGATTGGAGCTGGCCACTTCCTGGATTTCCTTAAAGGCTGGCTTCTCCAAGCATTCCCCGCAGGATCTTTGTGCTATTGCCGATGAGAAAGCTGGTTCCTGTGTCTCATGCTTGTGTTTTGATTTCCTGTTTTTTTTACAAATTTTTTAGCCATCCCTAGGGTACTGAAAGTCTGATCGTTTTCACAGTACTCTGCAAAATAACTGTATAGCTGTATATAAAAATATTTATTTATTAAATCTGTTTTAGACCCTACCATGGTCTTTTTTATAAATCGTGCAAGCCAGTTTGCATGTTAAGGGCACATTCACATGGCCGTCTGCGGGGACGTACATGCAGCCGCAAATTTGCGGCCGCATGTACGTCCCCATGGACGGCAATAGCGGCGCAGATACGGTGCCACACATGTGTGGCACCGATCTGGCCCGCACACCGCAAAAAGATAGAGCATGCTCTATCTTTTGGTGTGTGTGTGGCCGTGCGCCGCTATTCTCTATGGAGGGAGGAGGGGTCACCTCCTCCTCCTCTCCATCACACGGCGGTATGCCCGCACGGCGGGCATACCGCGTGTGAACGGACACTAAGGCTCAGCCCGGTTTTTTTAAAATCTGGACAGTGTTTCTATATGTCGTAATAACTTTTTAACACTTTAATTTATCTAACTGATTTCGAGATTGTTTTCTCGTGACACATTGTAGTATTGTAGTAATAGTATTATTTTGTTGATTGGTCAGGTTTTTCGGGGATAAAAATTCAACATTATAGGAAAAATGTGAAAAAAAAAACTTTTAAATGTTCAGTTTTTTGCCAAAAAGTCATACCACAAAATCTTTTTGTAGAAAACTTTTGGCATAATAGGATTCATAGGAGCTCTGCTATTATCAACAAATAAAACTAATAGGATTTTAAGGTCAACTAGAACAAAAGTGATTCCTTGTCTTCATGAAATCACAAAATGGTGCAATTTAATATCATTAATAAGATGAAATTAAGGGCAGATATGAAATGAGTTCTATATGATCTAACAGGGGCGCAGATTTTTTGCAGTTCATTTAGGAATGTTACAGAATTAAGAATTACTGGGGGGTGTATTTTAATTTATTGAAGAAGCTCTCTCAGCGGTTTTGTGTAAGATGGTGGAAGGATTTGAGCAAGAGGCCTACACTTAAGAAGATACTACTTCTGGCAAGACTGGGCATTGCTGGGAGATGGGGCAGTAGTGCTACACAAGAGGTTTTTGATATTACTTAAAAAATGGTTGTTTTCATTTATTATTCATTGTATTTCTGAGATTGATGTGATTTTTATGCTATGTATCCGCTAAAGGGGAAAAAATGTAATAAAGATCTATTAATAAAAAAAAAAAAAGACTAATAAAGTATTGTGGATATTTTCCAAGAAGGTTAAAAGAGGTGAACGCTACAGTAATCATTTGATAATCAGAAAATTTTGCTGATGGCTGCCAAATGTCATAAAATCATTCAGCAGGAAACACTTTAATACCAACCCAACATGTACTGTACAGGTCTCTGCAGTGCAGAAGGGAGAGTTTGATACATTACATCCAGGCCCCGCTCTGCCTTTGTACACACCGCAATAAAAGAATTTCTCCACGCTACTGGTGAGTGCCGCTCTGTCTTCTATGAACTATTTGCTTTGATACATTAATGGTGACCAATAATATATTGCAAACCAAATAGACTGTAACTTGTCAAGTTAGCTTTCATTTTGCATTAAATGTAAACAATCTAGAAAAGCTAACAACTTCGCTGCAACAGGAACCACATGAATAAACTATGGGGGATTTATCTAAGCTTATAAGTAGAGATGAGCGAGCACTAAAATGCTCGGGTGCTCGTTATTCGAGACGAACTTTTCCAGATGCTCGAGTGCTCGTCTCGAATAACGAGCCCCATTGAAGTCAATGGGAGACTCGAGCATTTTTCAAAGGGACCATGGTTCGGGAATAAAATGTGTTATTTAATTGAAAAAGAATGTCTTCTGATAAGTGATCAGATGTATGCAAACATCTGCAATCTATTCTTCACTGTTCCGCGCGTATATTATCTCCCGACAAGTTATCAGATGTGAAGAACAGTGAAGAATAGAATAAAAACAGTGAACATAGGATCATTTAAGTGAAAAACACAGTGAAGAATAGATTACAGATGTTCGGCACATCTGCTTACTTGTCGGGAGAGGAGATACGCTGTCCCGGGATCCGCTCCTCTTCTTCCACTGAAGTCTCCCCGTGCTGCCCGATGTCTCCCCCGTGCTGCCCGATGTCTCCCCGTGCTGCCCGATGTCTCCCCCGTGCTGCCCGATGTCTCCCTGCTGCCCGATGTCTCCCTGGTGCCCGATGTCTTCCTGCTGCGCGCGATGTCTCCCTGCTGCGCCCGATGTCTCCCTGCTGCGCCCGATGTGTCTCTGCTGCGCCCGATGTGTCTCTGCTGCGCCCGATGTGTCTCTGCTGCTTGATGTCTCCCTGGTGCGCGATGTCTCCCCGTTCCATGTGTATCTTCCGACAAGTAAGCAGATGTGCCGAACATCTGTAATCTATTCTTCACTGTGTTCTTCACTGTGTTTTTCACTTAAATGATCCTGTGTTCACTGTGTTCACTGTCTTTATTCTATTCTTCATTGTTCTTCACTGTGTTTGTTTAATTAAATGCTCGATCTCGAGCAGGGGAAATACTCGTCCGAGCAACGAGCCGTTTCGAGTACCTTAATACTCGAACGAGCATCAAGCTCGGACGAGTATACTCGCTCATCTCTACTTATAAGCTAGTTTATTGGCTTACAAGCCTTATAATAGATGCAATTTCTGTTTTTTTTTCCCTTGGACCGCAATATTACTTTTTGACCAGTATCAGCATAAGAAAACATATGAGTAAAGCATTTATTGATGTGGTTTCCCATAGACAAAATGCATCACCTATGCATATAATTGATGATAAATGTATGATGTTGAAATCGGGGAGCTTGATCTTTTAGAAAACTTGCTGAACAAATGAAATTTGTGGATATGTGATTACCATTCCGATCACTTTTGTGGGACTGACAGCATATTTTAATAAAACTTTGTCTGGTCTCTTTAGCACTATACTATTATTATATGCTTCTATGATATTGTTATTATAATTATCCCATATGCGGAGTTAATGTGTTTTTGGCCTCATTTCCCCAAATGATACTAATGAAAACTACAGATCACTCTGCAAAAATGACATAACAAAACTTATTTAGGTTCGTACTGAGCCAAAGAATGTGTCAATGTGTCATTTGGACTGAATAAGAAAAGCAATAAAAAAATAAAAATATAGCAACTATGATTATTGCCAATTCCCAGCAGTTTTACAGATTTTTTTAATCATAAGTGAGAATACCAGAAGTTTGCCCCAAAATGAAATCTGTAATTTATAAGAAATTTTATAATAAATCTCTTCCGTTATTTTCCATCTATTCCCTCTTGCTTTCTACACTTTTCAATCACCATAAAATCACTGCTAAGTCTATCTTTGTAAACAGGAAATAGAAGACCTGATCCCTGATGATGCTGGTGTTCCAGCAAAACATTTAGTGTCATGTGAATCTACGGTATATATTGAGTGTAATCGCTGCAGAGATACACTACTATATTATGCTGAATAGTAATGATATGATTAATAGCATTCACATACCTCCCAACCGTCCCGTTTTGGGCGGGACAGTCCCGTTTTTTAACCCTTGTCCCGCCTGCACGGGCCGTTAAGTGAAAGTCCCGGTTATTTCTGCGCTGTCACAGATTTTTCCGTCCTCCTCCTCTCCAGCTCCCGGGCTGTCTGCTGCAGAGCCGGCACCTCCCCCATCCCCTCCCCTGGGAGGCAGAGCCCTCCCTGTCCTCAGGCTGCCACTCGGCACAGGATGCAGGGACATGGATGGATGGATGGAGCAGTGCAGAGTGTCATATTCTCTGCACTGCCCCTGCACAGCAGCCCCAGGGGATCAGCCTCCGTGCAGTCAGGAGCTCTCCAGCTCTGCTACATCAATAGCTCCCTGCCCCCACCTCCTCCTCCTCCTGATGAAGCAGGGCTGAGTGTGTGCAGCTGCTGCAGTGTGATAACAGGTACTCTACAGTGACTGCAGGCAGCAGCTAAAGGGTTAAACACTTCACTTTCCTCCATAGACCCCCTGCCCCCATCACTAATCCCCCCAGTGCCCTTCTATTCTGTTTTTATTGTACCATATACTTAATCCCTTAACCCCTTAAGGACGGAGGGTTTTCCCTCTCATTTCTCGCTCTCCAACTTCAAAAATCCATAACTTTTTCATTTTTCCGTGTACAGACCTGTGTGAGGGCTTATTTTGTCCGTAACAAATTTTACTTTCCCGTAATGTTATTTATTTTAACATGCCGTGTACTGCGAAGCTGCAAAAAATTCCAAATGTGGAAAAATTTAAAATATCACGTTCTTGTGGGCTCAGTTTTTTCGACTTTGACTGAGCACTCAAAATAACACCTCAGCTTTATTCTTTGGTTCGGTGCGATTGCGGTGATACCAAATTTATCCAGGTTTTATTGTGTTTTAATACATTTTCAAAAATTAAACGAATGTGTAAAAAAAAATAAATAAATTTTGCCATCTTTTGACGCTAATTACTTTTTCAAACTTTGGCGCACAGAGTTGTGTGAGGGGTCATTTTTTGCTAAATGAACCGACGTTTTCATTGCTACCATTTTGAGGTCTGTGCGACATTTTGATAATTTTTAATTTAATTTTTTATGTGATGTAAAAAGGTGTAAAAGTCGCATTTCGGAAATTTGGGCGCCATTTCCCGCCTCGGAGTTCACCGCCGCCCGTAACCGTTTTTATATTTTGATAGATCGGGCATTTTGGGACGCGGCGATACCTAATATGTTTGTGATTTTTACTGTTTATTATGTTTTATATCAGTTCTAGGGAAAGGGGGGTGATTAGAATTTTTAATATTTTATAAATTTTTTTTATTTTTTAAACTTTTTTTTTTCTTCTTTTTTTTCCCACTATTTCTTAGACCATCTAGGGTGCATTAACCCTAGATGGTCAGATCGCTTCTACCATATACTGCAATACTTCTGGCTCATTGTAACGAATCTGCAGAAGCCATGTAGCCTCGTGTCAAACGAAGACCCGAGGCTACCACGGCAAACGATCGCCGCCCCCTGATGACGTTCGGGGGCACGGCGATCGTAAAAAAGACTTTGCCGGCGACAATGACCGACCGCGGTTATTAGCGGTGGGGGTTTTCTGCAATATGCAAAACTCCCCACCTTGTATGAAGAGGACTCAGCCCGTGAGCCTTCTTCATACACTCCTTATACCTCTGCGCCGTAGAGCTACGGCGCAGAGCGTTAAGGGGTTAAGGGGATTTTCCCACAAATACAAGTTAGGCCCTATCCATAGGACAGGGCTTAACCTGCTGATGTGTGGGGGTTTCAGTGATGTGACCCCCACAGATCATGAAAACAAGGCGTCTGTTGGGGTCCACATAAGGTACATGTCATCGCTCTATGACAGTAATGGAGCAGAATGGTCATACACGGCTGTCTGCTCCATTACTCTGACAGAGCGACGAGGGGTCTGATGGAGGTATGTAGGATCCCTCGTTTTCATGATCTGTGGGGATCTCATCACTGAGACCCCACTGATCAGCAACTTAGGCCCAATCCTGTGGATAGGAACTAATTTGTATTTGCAGGAAACCCCCTATAAGGACTTGGCCCTTTTTAATTTTTGCGTTTCCATATTTCACTCCCCACTTTCAAAAATCAATAACTTTTTTATTTTTCCACGTACAGAGCTGTGTGCGGCCTGTTTCTTCGTAACAAATTATACTTCCTAGTGACAGTATTAAATATTCCAGGCCCTGTACTGGGAAGCGGGAAGGAAAATATCAAATGTGTTTTTTATGGCTTTCACTGCGCGCTCCATAGGACCCCTCCCCTTTACTGCGCTCCATAGGACTCCTTCCCTTTACTGCGCTCCATAGGACCCCTCCCCTTTACTGCACTCCATAGGACCCCTCCCCTTTACTGCGACAACGAGCATGTCCCCCCCCTAGACAAAGAGCATTTCCCCCCTAGACAACGAGCATTCCCCCCCCTAGACAACGAGCATGTCTCACCTGACCCCTAGACAACGAGCATGTCTTCCCCTGACCCCTAGACAACGAGCATGTCCCCCCCCCAAAACAACAAGCATGTCCCCCCCCTAGACAACGAGCATTTACCCCCCCCCCCCAGACAACGAGCATCCCCCCCCCTAGACAACGAGCATGTCTCCCCCCGACCCCTAGACAACGAGCATGTCCCCCCCTGTGGCTGCGTGCCCTTTTTTGTGTGTAGGTTTTTTTTATTTTTGTCTTCCAGGACCGTGCCTGCTGTGGACTGCTTCGGATTCAAAGGATTACGTCGATGACCGACATTTCTAACAAATAAAATGGTCAACGAGGGTGTGTCTGCGTTTTTTGTTCAATAAAATTTTCTGAAAACGGTGTGATTATTTATTTTTTTGCGACACTCTTCATAGTTTGCCATAGTAGTGGTGCCGGCTAGGTGACAGTGCTCATTACTAAGGGCTGGCCTTAGTGTTTGCCTTAATTTTTTTGGCAAATTCACACTAACGCCCATACCATTACCCCGGTACCCACCGCCACCAGGGGTGCCGGGAAGAGCCGGGTACAAACCAGTACCTGACCGTCTATAGATGGTCAGGTAGTGGGGCGGCTGCAGGCTGTTATTGTTGCGCTGGAATAGCCCCCTAACAGTGGCCTATCCCAGCTCAGTAATGGCAGGCTGCTGCTGCTTTTTTGTATCAGGCTGATTTGAACAATAGGGGGAGCCCCATGCCGTTTTTCCCCCCATTTTTTTGTAAAAATGGGGGAAACAGCCTGGGAGCCCCCTTTAAAGGGGGAACCCCACGCATATTTTCGTCAAAAATTTGAAGAAAAAACGGCATGGGGCTCCCCCTATTTTTCTAATCAGCCAGCTACAAAAAAGCAGCAGCCGCCGCCGCCGCCATTACTGAGCTGGGATAGGCCACTGTTAGGGGGCTATTCCAACGCAACAATAACAGCCTGCAGCCGCCCCACTACCTGACCATCTATAGACGGTCAGGTACTGGTTTGTACCCGGCTCTTCCCGGCACCCCTGGTGGCGGTGGGTACCGGGGTAATGGTATGGGCGTTAGTGTGAATTTGCCAAAAAAATTAAGGCAAACACTAAGGCCAGCCCTTAGTAATGAGCACCGTCACCTAGCCGGCACCACTACTATGGCAAACTATGAAGAGTGTCGCAAAAAAATAAATAATCACACCGTTTTCAGAAAATTTTATTGGACAAAAAACGCAGACACACCCTCATTGACCATTTTATTTGTTAGAAATGTCGGTCATCGATGTAATCCTTCGAATCCGAAGCAGTCCACAGCAGGCACGGTCCTGGAAGACAAAAATAACACAAACACACAAAAAAGGGCACGCAGCCACAGGGGAGGACATGCTCGTTGTCTAGGGGGGGGACATGCTCGTTGTCTGGGGGGGGTATGCTCGTTGTCTAGGGGGGGAGGCATGCTCATTGTTTGGGGGGGACATGCTCGTTGTCTAGGGGGGGCATGCTCGTTGTCTAGGTGGGGGAACATGCTCGTTGTCTAGGTGGGGGTACATGCTCGTTGTCTAGGGGGGGCATGCTCGTTGTCTAGGGGGGGACATGCTCGTTGTTTAGGGGGGGCATGCTCGTTGTCTGGGGGGGGGACATGCTCGTTGTCTAGGGGGGACATGCTCGTTGTCTAGGGGGGGACATGCTCGTTGTCTAGGGGAGGACATGCTCGTTGTCTAGGGGGAGTGGAATATGCCCCCCAATTATATACATAAATATACATTGGTGCCAGTGGATGCGTTGGAGGTATGAGCAGTGGCGTGGCCAGGGGGTGTGGTTAGGGGGTGTGGCTTCTGTGGGTAAAAAAATTGCCACGGCGCGCCGCCATTCTGTCCCTCTTTCTCCTCCACAAAAGTTGGGAGGTATGGCATTCATTTTAGAAAATCTTTGTGATTGTATTACTCTCTGACTATTAAGACAGGCTGGTAGTGATCACACTATCAATGCAGCGAGTACAGGTTACCAACACCAGGTATACCTGTAGGGTGAGGTGTAACCTTCACCCGCTCATTACTTATACCCCATGATGACTCACACACCGGTGGGCATCTAATTGATGCATTTGTTTGTTGCATCCACTCATTGTTTGACCCTCTGAAGAATCCGATGTTAGGAAGAGACGTGCCAAGGCGGGAGGGGTGCGGTGTGTGAATAGGTGTCAGTACTTGGTACTGCCCTTGTAAGGGTGGGAGTAACATAACAAGGGGGAATAGGGACAGGGGGAATAGGGACAGCTAACCATATGAACTGTCATCTGCTGTGTACCTGTTATCCTGTGAGTAACAAACTGACTACTCATATACATGCATACAGAGTCTTTAGGAGTGATAAGACGCAACTTTCTTTTCTCTTATATTTGATATAAGGTGGAACTCCTGCTTGACAATAGTATGATAAATTTGTTTTACTAATTGTTTTGGCAATGTTTTGCCTGACACCCGGGTTATTTGAATATTTTAAGGCATATCTAAAAAATATTGTATTTTAATTGACTTTTCTGTGAACGCTCTTACCATATTTTGCTGCTCTGTTTACTGATTTTTGAGAGTACCATGGGTCTGTGTGTGACCAACTAGGCTAGCCACATTAAGGTAGCAATTGGTTTTGCTGTTTACAAAAGGCTGTAATGCTAACCACTAACTGTGCTGCCCTATAGTACCATGTACAACAACACTGTTCAGTACTGATTTTTATGATATCTATCATTTTGTATGAGATAGTGCTATGTGTGTGCAGTGAAGCATGACATTCTACATCCACTTGCTAAGGGATAATGAAAAATAGAGATAGATGTTTCAGAGAAGAAAACTGGTAAGTTATATTATGGACAGATAGAGTGATACTCCTCACGTACACACACAACAGCTTTTTTCTAAAAGTCATCAAAACAACACACAGACACGACTGGAACGCATCAAATGTTCATGACTAGAGATGAGCGAACATGCTCGTCCGAGCTTGATGCTCGGTCGAGCATTAGGGTACTCGAAACTGCTCGTTACTCGGACGAATACTTCGCCCGCTCGAGAAAATGGCAGCTCCCGCCGTTTTGCTTTTTGGCGGCCAGAAACAGAGCCAATCACAAGCCAGGAGACTCTGCACTCCACCCAGCATGACGTGGTACCCTTACACGTCGATAGCAGTGGTTGGCTGGCCAGATCAGGTGACCCTGGGATAGACTAGCCGCTGGCCGCGCTGCTCGGATCATTCTGTCTCTGGATGCCGCTAGGGAGAGAGCTGCTGCTGGTCAGGGAAAGCGTTAGGGTGTTCTATTAGCTTACTGTTAGGCAGGAGTGATTCTCAAAGAACCCAACAGCCCTTCTTAGGGCTACAATAACGTTCTACTTTTTTTATTTTAATTTGCATCTATTACCATTTTGTGAGGAATTAGCAGGGGGACTTGCTACCGTTGTGTTTAGCTCTTAGTGGCACACATATCCATAGCAAAGACCGAAGTGGGAAAATTCAGTAGGGGTTGGATTTCTATTAGGCACTAACTCAGTGTCATCTCATCTGGCATAGTAGTGTGCTTCCTTTGATACTTGGCTAGAAAATAGCCATAGGAGAATACAAACAGCTTCTTGAAGCCTACAGTAGCGTTCTATATATTTGATTTCTGGTTGATCTGCTGGTGGCTGTAGTTTCTGCAGTGCATGTACTTGCCAATTCTGAGCAATTTGTAGTGAGACTTGCGACCGCTGTGTTCTGCGCTTAGTGGCGCACATATCCATAGCAAAGGCCGAAGTGGGAAAATTCAGTAGGGGTTGGATTTCTATTAGGCAATAACTCAGTGTCATCTCATCTGGCATAGTAGTGTGCTTCCTTTGATACTTGGCTAGAAAATAGCCATAGGAGAATACAAACAGCTTCTTGAAGCCTACAGTAACGTTCTATATATTTGATTTCTGGTTGATCTGCTGGTGGCTGTAGTTTCTGCAGTGCATGTACTTGCCAATTCTGAGCAATTTGTAGTGAGACTTGCGACCGCTGTGTTCTGCGCTTAGTGGCGCACATATCCATAGCAAAGGCCGAAGTGGCAAAATTCAGTAGGGGTTGGATTTCTATTAGGCAATAACTCAGTGTCATCTCATCTGGCATAGTAGTGTGCTTCCTTTGATACTTGGCTAGAAAATAGCCATAGGAGAATACAAACAGCTTCTTGAAGCCTACAGTAGCGTTCTATATATTTGATTTCTGGTTGATCTGCTGGTGGCTGTAGTTTCTGCAGTGCATGTACTTGCCAATTCTGAGCAATTTGTAGTGAGACTTGCGACCGCTGTGTTCTGCGCTTAGTGGCGCACATATCCATAGCAAAGGCCGAAGTGGGAAAATTCAGTAGGGGTTGGATTTCTATTAGGCAATAACTCAGTGTCATCTCATCTGGCATAGTAGTGTGCTTCCTTTGATACTTGGCTAGAAAATAGCCATAGGAGAATACAAACAGCTTCTTGAAGCCTACAGTAGCGTTCTATATATTTGATTTCTGGTTGATCTGCTGGTGGCTGTAGTTTCTGCAGTGCATGTACTTGCCAATTCTGAGCAATTTGTAGTGAGACTTGCGACCGCTGTGTTCTGCGCTTAGTGGCGCACATATCCATAGCAAAGGCCGAAGTGGCAAAATTCAGTAGGGGTTGGATTTCTATTAGGCACTAACTCAGTGTCATCTCATCTGGCATAGTAGTGTGCTTCCTTTGATACTTGGCTAGAAAATAGCCATAGCAATAGGATAGGATTGTTTGGTTTTAAAAACTCAAAAAAAAAAAAAAAACACAAAAAAAAAAAAAAACACAAAAAAACACAAAAAAAAACAAAAAGAAGTAAAAAAAAAAAAAAAGTTATAACTCTCATTTTAAAAATGTTTAACCCGAGGGCTAGGGGTAGAGGACGAGGGCGGGGACGTGGGCGTCCAACTACTGCAGGGGTCAGAGGCCGTGGTCCTGGGCGGGGTGAGACACCACCTGCTGATGAGGGAGCAGGGGAACGCCGCAGAGCTACACTCCCTAGGTTCATGTCTGAAGTTACTGGGACTCGTGGTAGAGCACTGTTGAGGCCAGAACAGTGCGAACAGGTGATGTCGTGGATTGCTGACAATGCTTCGAGCAATTTGTCCACCACCAGTCAGTCTTCCACGCAGTCCACCCATGTCACCGAAATCCCCACTCCTCCAGCTCCTGCACCTCAGCCTCCTCCCCCCCAGTCTGCCCCCTCCCAGGAAAATTTGCCATTTGAACCGGCATACTCTGAGGAACTGTTTTCTGGACCCTTCCCACAGTCACAAACCACTTGTCCGGTTGCTGCTGAGCAATTTTCCGATGCCCAGGTTTTCCACCAGTCACAGTCTGTGGGTGATGATGACCTTCTTGACGTAGTGGAAGTGTGTAAAGAGGTGTCCGACGATGAGGAGACACGGTTGTCAGACAGTGGGGAAGTTGTTGTCAGGGCAGGAAGTCCGAGGGGGGAGCAGACTGAGGGATCGGAGGATGATGAGGTGACAGACCCAAGCTGGGTTGAGAGGCCGGGTGAACACAGTGCTTCTGAGACGGAGGAGAGTCCTCGACCTGAACAGGTTGGAAGAGGCAGTGGTGGGGCCAGACGGAGAGGCAGGGCCAGAGCTGGTGCATCAGCGCCACTGTCAACTAGTGAAGCTCCCGTGGTGAGGGCTCTTGCGGCGAGGGCTAGATCTTCAGAAGTGTGGAGGTTCTTTAAGGAAACACCGGATGACCGACGGACTGTGGTGTGCAACATTTGCCAAACCAGGCTCAGCAGGGGTTCCACCACTACTAGCTTAACTACCACCAGTATGCGCAGGCATATGAATGCTAAGCACCCCACTCAGTGGCAACAAGCCCGTTCACCTCCGGCCGTGCACACCACTGCTCCTTCCCCTGTGTCAGCTGCTAGTCAGCCCCCTGCCCAGGACCCTGGCACAAAAACCCCATCGTCGCCTCCACGATCCTCCACAGCATCCACCAGCGTTCAGCTCTCCATACCCCAGACGCTGGAGCGGAAACGCAAATATAGTGCAACCCACCCGCACGCCCAAGCCCTTAATGTGCACATCTCCAGATTGCTTAGCCTGGAGATGCTGCCCTATAGGCTAGTAGAGACCGAGGCCTTTCGCAACCTCATGGCGGCGGCCGCCCCTCGGTATTCGGTCCCCAGCCGCCACTACTTTTCCCGATGTGCCGTCCCAGCCCTGCACCAGCACGTGTCAGACAACATCATCCGTGCCCTGACCAACGCCGTTTCTGACAAGGTCCACCTGACCACGGACACGTGGACGAGTGCTGCCGGGCAGGGCCACTATATATCGCTGACGGCACATTGGGTTAACTTGGTGGAGGCTGGGACCGAGTCTGACCCTGGGGCTGCTCATATACTGCCGACGCCGAGGATTGCGGGGCCTACCTCGGTCCAGGTGTTTCAGGCCTACTATGCCTCCTCCTCCTCCCACCCCTCCTCCACCTCCTCCTCCGAACTACCATCCGTGGGCACGGCGCCATCAGTCGGTAGCTCTAGGCACAGCAGCAGTGCCGTCGCTAAGCGACAGCAGGCGG